>NC_079456.1:31751679-31841679 GCF_903798145.1 Danio aesculapii | reverse complement strand
CTTTGTTGACAAAGTTATGGCTAAGAAACACTGCAGTCGGTGATCTGGGAAATAGTAGTGAAATCTGTTGAACAGTCATTCTTGTCTTAGGGCAATGTTGAAAAATGATTTTGATTCACTTCAAATGTTGGCTACTGTATATAACATTATGTAAATGGATCACTTGCTGTGTTCATCCAGTCAAAATTTGCAATTATTTTATAATTGGTAACATAATTTTGGCTTTATTTTTGGATGAACTAACTCTTTAAATTGACTTTTTAACTGATTTATTTCGGACATATCGGACATAAAAGTTCCTTGAAGCTGAAAACATTGAAATAATAAAATGGCCAGACCAGAGTCCTGAAGTAAACCTGATTAAAAATCTCTGGAAAAATCTCTGGTGGCAAAGTTATGGCTAAGAAACACTACAGTCGGTGATCAGTGAAAGAGATTAAATAAGAGTGAGATATACAGTAGTCAGCATTCGACGTGGATCATCGCCATTTATTAAAGTTTTCCTAAAACAATTGAACAACAGCCATTCTTGTCTTAGGACAGTTTTGAAAATCGATTTTAATCCACTTCAGATGTTAACTACTGTATATAGTCTACCATTATGTAAATGGATCATTTGCTGCATTCATAAATCATTTGTAATTATTTTATTATTAATAACTACATTTTTGAATGAACTAATTATTTAAATTTACCTTTTTTTTCATTTTCATAATTTGCACATAAAATAGTTCCTTGAAGCTGAAAATATTGAAATAATGAAATGGACAGACCATAGTCCTGATGTAAACCTAATTAAAAATATCTGGAAAATCCTTGGTGACAATTTATGGCTAAGAAACACGGTGATCTGTGAAAGAGATTGAAGAAGAGTGAGATATACAGTAGTCAAAAACATTTGTAATTATTTTGTAATATAATTTTTCGTTTCATTTTTGGATGAACTAACTCTTTAAATTAACTTTTTTTTAAATTTCATCATTCAGACATGTGAGTGCTGTAAGTGTCTGAAGCGTCACTTCTACATCTAAAGTGAGTCTCTCCTGCCCACCTGTCAGACGGACACCCTTCTCCACGCTCAGTCATGGGACGAGTAAATAATTCAACACTCCATCCGTATCAAATGTGGACTTCTCTCTCTCTCTCTTTATTTCGTACTCCCTCTCTCTCTCGTCCTCTAATAGGCATCAACAAGTCTCTGAAGACATCAGGAGAGTGTGTTATCTGTGTAATAACTGCAGCGTGAAAACTTTCACTATCACTGGTATGTAAGGAACCCTCATTATCTGTTAGTAATTCTGCAGTTGATCATACAAGCTCATTGTTGCTTTCTTTATTGTTAAATGTGTATTTTTCCCACAGAAACAGGATGTCTGGAGTAAACAGTGACCTTTTACACAGATCAACTTTGAGTGTTTATAATGTGAGTGTTCTGCCTACATTATACTGTAGTATTTTTAAACCATACTGCAGTAATGTGTGTTATACTGTATATATTTACAACTCTTTGTTAATTCAATTCAAGTATATTTGTATAGTGCTGTTTTTGTATAGTCATTATTGTTTCAAAGCAGCTTTACAAAAGTTGCATACTAATGCATTACAATCAAATTCGGAAAAGTTAAGGTTGTTAGTTATCATAACTTTATTAATTACTAATACCTTTAATTAACTAGTAACTAATAGCTTTTAATAGTTTAAGGTATTGTATAGACAAAATAGTTAACCTGCAGTTATATAGTATATAGGTGATATCGTGTAGGTAGGTATATACAGTTTTACACCTACACTGTAAAACTCAAAAAGTTAAGGTAACTCAAACCATTTGAGGAAACCGATTGCAACAAACCATTCAAGTTCAAAAACTAATCCTAAAGAGTACTGTGAACATAATATTTTCGAGTAAATGAAGCAATTTGAGCACAGTAAAACCCAATAAATGAAGAGAACTCAAACCAACTAAGTACTGTAAAACCCAGTAAGTTAAGGCAACTTAAACCCTTTGAGGAAACCGATTTCTACAAACCATTTGAGTTAAAGTATCTATCTATTTAAGTTGAAGTAATGAGGTATTTAATTAACTCATTACCTTCAACACCGAGTTCGAAACTATTTTTATATGAGTAGAATTAACTTTTAGTAAATTTTGAGTTAGCTAGACTCATTCTTTTGATAAAGTTGACTCTTGGGTTTTACAGTATATGTGTACATGTCCAATGAAGTGCATTTATGCTACAGCATTCTTTAAAATTATTTGATAAACTGTATTAAGTACTGTAGTATAATTTAGTTTATACTATTTTAAACGCTGGTATATATGTAGTATAATAACTCTATAGTTGTAAAAAACTACAGTATTTGGTAAGTTGTTTATATTATTATAGTTGTTGTTTTATCATTGCAGCTATAGAATTACCACAACAATACTGACTCATGTACTTTACTATAGTATTTTAGTACAAAACTTTATATTATTTACTATAAATCACTCAATTTTTTTTTCATATGGCTGTTTATTATTAATTCATTTCACTTTATAATTGAATATATAACCTCACAGTCACTTGCGAATAAAATACTTATTCAATTATTATTAAATATAAAAAAATATTATTTAAAATATTCAACTATTCTGCTATTATTGTTTAATTATTCAATCATTCAACTATTATTATTATTGGTTGAAGAAAGTCTTTTATTTGCATGCTAGTATGTCATTATAGATTGGGGTTATATACTGTAGATTAAGAAGTATCTCAGTTGGTGTGTTTACGCTTATTATATCATATTAATTACAGTAAAATCTCTGAAATACTTTGACATCAATCATTGAGCATTTTTATTTACAGTTGAAGTCATTAGCCCCCCTGTTTATTTTTTCCCCCAATTTCTGTTTAACAGAGAGAAGATTTTTTTCAACACATTTCTAAACATAATAGTTTTAATAACTCATCTCTAATAACTGATTTATTTTATCTTTGCCATGATGACAGTAAATAATATTTGACTAGATATTTTTCAAGACACTTCTATACAGCTTAAAGTGACATTTAAAGGCTTAACTATGTTAATTAGGTTAACTAGGCAGGTTAGGGTAATTAGGCAAGTTATTGTATAATGATGGTTTGTTCTGTAGACAATCGAAAAAAATTGCTTAAAGGGGCAAATAATATTGACCACAAAATAGTTTTAAAAAAATTAAAAACTGCTTTTATCTTTTATTCTAGCCGAAATAAAACAAATAAGACTTTCTGCAGAAGAAAAAATATTATCAGACATACTGTAAAAATTTCCTTGCTCTGTTAAACATCATTTGGAATATATATATAAAAAAAAGAATTTAAAGGGGGGCTAATAATACTGATTTCAACTGTATATACTTATATATAATGTCAAACTTGTTATTGTTAGTCTCTTTTCATATAGTATGTTTATTTCATATGGTGTATTACAGTGGTCCCTCGTTAATCGTGAAAGTTACGTTCTAAACATAGCCCGTTATCGACGAAATCCATGAAAGAGTCTGCTTCATTTTTTACAATTGTTATAGATGTTTTAAGGCTGTAAAACCTGTCACTACGCTAATTTCTCAGATAGGCATTAACATTTTCACACTTTCCTCTCGTTTAAACATTCGCATAACTTCTACCTTCCTTTAGCATGTCCAGAAGTCCGTTTTGTGCAATGGTTAGCATCTTCTGCTGCCTTTGGGGGCTACCGTGGGTGCCTTTGACGGTGCAGAAAGTTTTGTCGTCAATGTGGGGAGAAAACTTTCAAACATACAGTACAGCACTTCAGTCACACAGCTAGCGATCAAAGATGCCAAATTGGCAAGCTGAACGCATTCTGTACTGGACAGGAGATACGGCACGGAGGAGATTGATTGACAATGGTCTACAGCCAATCAGGACACACAACACAATCCTCTATCAGGACACACAACACAATGCACTGTAAAAAAAAAAAAAAGCATGTCAAGTTGCACTAAAAATCTGCGAAACTGTGAAAGGTGAACCGCGTTATGGAGAGGGACCACTGTATACTTAAAAAAAAAATTCCATGAATGTTCCATTATAGTTTATATGAGGGATAAAGTACATCCAGGAAGTTGTTATCGCGGAATAAAGCCCGACCGACAAGCTTTCTGCAGCCTGACACAAAGCAGAACACTGTTGTATAAGTCTGATGACTATATTTTGCGAAAACAATAGTCTGCATGTAGTTTATCCTGCTTATTACACAGCTACTTGCGTCAAAACGTAAATATTAATCAAAACATTGTTCTGAGCCATAATAATTTAGTAATTCTTTAATTAAATGCGAAGCTGACAGAAACGAAAACAGCTGAATGGAGCATACAGTAACGGAATATATACAGTATATATATATATATATATATATATATATATATATATATATATATATATATATATATATATATATATATATATATATATATATATATATATATATATATATATATATATATATATATATATATATATATAAATATATATATATATATATATATATATTATACAGTTTATGTCAGAACTATTAGCCCCCCTGAAATATGAGCCCCCCTGTTTATTTTGTTTCCCCAATTTCTGTTTAACAGAGAGAAGATTTTTTTCAACACATTTATAAACATAATAGTTTTAATAACTGATTTTATTTATCTTTGCAATGATGATAGTACATAATATTTTACTAGATATTTTCAAGACGCTTCTATACAGCTTAACATTTAAAGGCTTAACTAGGTTTGTTAGGTTAATTAGGCAGGTTAGGTTAATTAGGCAATTTATTGTATAACGATGGTTTGTTCTGTAGACTATCGAAAAAAAAAATTGCTTAAAGGGGCTAATAATATTGACCTTAAAATGTTTTTTAAAAAATGTAAATCTGCTTGTATTCTAGCTGAAATAAAACAAATAAGACTTTCTCCAGAAGAAAAAAATATTATCAGACATACTGTGAAAATGTCCTTGCTCTGTTAAACATCATTTGGGAAATATTTAAAAAAGAAAAAGAATTTAAAGGGGGGGCTAATAATTCTGACTTCAACTGCGTGCGTGCGTGCGTGCGTGTGCGTGTGTGTGCGTGTGTGGATGGATGTGGATGTGGACATATTCACTGACAATCAAGATAATTTGAAGTACCCAGGTGAGCCTGTGTTATTAATTTCAGCGGTTGTTTTTTGGGAATAACATATCATTGAATGTAGCGACTGACCAATCAGAATCAAGTATTCCAGAGAGCCGTGTAATAAATTGAGATTATAATTAGCCAACACTTGTACAGGTATTTAATAGCACCCCAGAATGGATGTTAATAGTATGATGGTGTTGTTTTATGTTCATTCAGAACCTCATGGATCAGTTTAATCCTGGCTTGCAAAAGCTGGTCACTTTAGGAAACAGCTACATCAAGGCTTTTCAAGGTGAGCATGTTGTGTGTTTTAAAAACAAAGACTAAATGTGTATACAAAACAAATGTTTAACAAATAATTTTTTTTGTTTTGTTTTTGTTTGAGTTTTATGCTTGGTTTAGTTTTTGTTTTGTTTAGTTTTTATTAGTTTTTGGTGTGTTTTTTTTTTGTTTTGGTTTTGGTTTTCCATGTAGTTTTTTATTTTGTTTTGTTTTGTTTTATTTTTGCTTTGGTTTGTTGTTTGTTTTTTATGATTTTTCCTTCATTTTGTTTTATATTGTAGGGGTTTTGTTTTCATGCGTTTTTTTTTTGGGGGGGGGGGCTGGGGGGGGGAGTTCTTATTCCAATACTTTTAGTTTTTTTGTTTATTTATTTTTATATGTTTTTGCATTTTCTGTTTCTTTTGTGGGGTTTTGGTTTTTTTTTTTTTTGGTTTTGTTTTATATTTTGGTTTTATATTTCTTTTGTTTTATTTATATATATATTAGAGGTGGGCGAAATAATATGTGTAATATGTAATAAATAGCAAAATAATATACATCTCAAGGAAGAACAGACAAAAGAAAGTCTCACTTCTATCACTCTTTAAAAGTTTCGGTTTGGGTCATTTTAAATGCTCAGTCTCGTTATGAGCTGATCTTCATTTCTCTGTGTTTCTGGAATAAAGCAGGCAAGTCAGCCACACCAATTTATGAGCAGACAGAGCAGGATTCTCATGATGACCACAGGCGCAATTCCGCTCTTTGTTATGAGCTGTAGTTTCAGTGTAAACTTAGTAAAGGCGAGTTTCTTTGGCGATGATGTCTACAGTATTAGACTTTATATTTAGCGGACATTTGCGCTGAACACGCGGTGAATGCAACGCATCGAGATTCGGGCACCTTCTCCAAAAACTCTCGATTGATCTCAGCTGGCGGATCAACATTTACCTCATGTCATGATCGCTGTCATCTGCGGCATTATTATTATTATAACTTTAGGTGAGGTTTGCAAACCTGTGCACTTTTCACTCTTCAGCCGTTTGCATTTCCTGCAGTAACAAAAGCTCCCTGTTATCTGACAGCGGGAAGCGTTGAGTGACTTACAGCTAATATGAACCAATACAGCAGCAGGGTTTTTAAGTTTTTAGAGAAAATCAAATCAGATTGCACTACAACCATTATATTCAGTCGCACAAATGCTCCCAAATATATTATGAGGGCGCATAGATTACATTTCGGGCGCTCATGCGACCAAAATGGTTGCAATTTCGAGCCCTGTAGTATAAGGACAGGTATTCAGACCACAACTGAACGTTTGAAGAAAATTGAATGCCTTATTATTTAGAATTAGCTATTATTGATGTAAATGCAGCCGTTTAAGGTGCATTATTGATTTATTACGGTATTGACGGTATTAGAAAATCCATGTCGTGGCGCAATGTCACACCGGTGATGACTATGACACCGGTGTACCGCCCACCCCTAATATATATATATATATATATATATATATATATATATATATATATATATATATATATATATATATATATATATATATATATATATATAATATATATATATATATATATATATATATATATATATATATATTTTTTTTTTTTTTTAGCTTCTGTGTGATGGTATAGTGTGATGTTTTTGTTTTATATTTGGTTTAGATTTTTTGGTGATCATTTGTTTTTCATTTTGTTTAGTTGTTTTTGTATGTGCGTGTGAAAATGACTCTAAATATTTTATTTTATATTTGTTTTGTTTTTTCTATTGCATTTATATTTCTCAAACTTTGATTCCTATTGTTATTATTTTTGTTGTTGTTATCATTCTAAGGTCACGAGTGGTTGTGTAAGCATTTCACTGCATATCATACTGCCAAACCTGCTGTAAAAAAAAAAAATTCTCAGACCATTTTGTGGTGGTCTATTTAGCTAGTAAACACATCAGCTTTGCCAATCTATATAAAACAACCACCAGGGGCTGATTTTAGCCATTAATATTATCTTTATGATCATCAGGGAATGCTAAAAATGCATGAATAAACACTATTTGTCTGTTTTTCTCCTCATCAAAGCGTTGGCTCTGACAAGCGAGGCCTACTTCAACGCTCTTGCTAAGATGGGCGAACAAGCTCTCAGCACACTATCATCCAGATCACTCGGTAAGAATCCTGTGCGTCTCTAAAGCAGTGCCAGTTGGGCAGATTGTGAAGCAAGATGTCCACTGAGTTTTTAAACTCTGCTTTCTGGCTGTATTCGAGCTTGTATGTCCTTCAAACAATAGATATTTCAGCCAACGGCATCCAGCGCCAGATGCTTCCTCTCCTCTGTCGTAAAACACAAGATTTGGCTGAGAGAAACCCTCGGCTTGATGCCAGAGTTATGAGTTTTTGTCACGAGATGAAGAAACGGTGAATGACAGAATACTAGTTTTAGGGGCTTGGAATGTTAAATAAGGGTTTAAAAATGACTACCAGCTTATAAACCTGCATGTGACTGGACAAGGACAAGTGTGTGTGCATGTGTGTTAGGCATCAGGTGTCCATGTGAGCATTGAGACTTAAATAATTGATGCATGGTCTCATTCTTTCACCCCTTTAAATTCATTGATTCACCTTACTAGCACATAACACTCATCATTACGATGCACATATTAATAAGTACTTATTGAAAAATAGGAGGTATAAAGCTAAATGCTAAATCTTAGGACCTTTTGGAAGAAATGTAAAGTTTTTTTATTAATATAATTAGGTAGTTTTAATTATACAAGTTTTTTATTGTAATAAATCAAAATATATCACTGATATATATTTATAATTGTAAGAAAGATTCATTATTGTGGAAGAATTATTACAAGTTCATTTAAATCACGATATTTAATATATTTCTTCAATAAAGTTGTTAAAACTGTAAATTGTCCATTTATTAATCTTTCAAAGACGATATTTTTCATAAATGATTCAGTATTTGTATTTTTGTCTTTAAATTAAGAGTCAAAGACACTGAGTGTCTTTCTTTAAACATACAAACATGTCTTGGTGCTTTGAAATGATATGAGAGTATATAAATAATGACTAAATAATGATCGATTTATCCCTTCAATACCACCTGATTAATTTCTGGTCTCTTAATTAGTTGCGGTTCATTAACCGACACGACCTACTGAACAAACTCAACAGTCTCGTGATATTAAGACTGTTTACAAAAACCCACTCTTCCATTTCTGCACTTATTAAATATGTATTGATAATCAATTATTTAATTAATGTATTTTGTTTGCTTGCCAGGCGACGTGTTGATCCAGATATCAGAGACTCAGAGGAAGCTGACGGCTGAGGCAGAGGGAGTGGTGAGTTAAAAGTTCAAGTCTTTCTGGCTAATTGGATTCACAGCATGGCAAGCCATGTCAACATTTAATCTAGCAATAAACCATGCTATTGTCTTTTTTATGCACTGCAAAAAATGCTTTTACGTACATACTTTGTTGTTGTCTGGTTTCTAGTCCAAATATCTAACAATGCTAAAATCATGAAGCATTTTGTAGACAAATAAAAAGATTGTCTTGTTTTCAGACATAAGTGAGTTTTTATTTAAAACGAGCTAAATAATCTGCCATTTATTTATTAATTTATTTTAAAGTGTAAACAAGATTATTTTTCTTACCCCATTGGCGGATTATGATGCTTCTTTATTAAAGAATTTTGAGATATTTGGACTAGAAATGAGATAAAATCTGTGTGCTTAAATTATTTGTTTAGTTATGTCACATGTAGTTAGCATATGGTGTTAAAAGCTACTAATATCTCAATTGAGGAATAAGGGTCAACAACATGCAACGCAATCATGCAGCATGCAATAAAATCTTTTCTATGTTAAAAGGCGTTTCCGAAGAGCCATGGGAGTGGATCGCGTGTTTAACAAGTCTTGAGTCCTGTTGAGGAGATATTTGTGTGTTTAATGTAATGTTAATTTGCCTGTTCCCACTTTTTTGCCTGTTTTGCTGCTTGTTCAAACTACTTATTTAAAAGGAGATGAAACAACACCATTTCTTGAGCTTTTTTGGCATAACTTAATTGCTTTATGTTCAATCTACTTCAAATGTGTTACATTAAAGGTGCTGTATGTAGGTTTTTGACTTTTCTAAAGCATAAAAAGACCATAATATGTTTGCAGATATTTAAGAAACAGGCCAAGTGAACTTTCTTGTTTATCTGAAAAACAATGCTAAAGTCAGATATTCTGCTTTGAAAATGTGTTTTCCGGGATGGAACGGTGTCTTTGTTTTGGTTCCTTTAACCCACCCAATGCCAGTTTAGCCAATCATATTTCAGCACCCCGGGTTGCCTTGGTGGAAACCCACATATTTCATTCATTCAGTCATAAGGGCTCACAAAGTATGCGTCCTCCGGTGGACAGTAGCAGACACCGAAATGAGACGCAGATTCAGAGTTCCACATGAGGTGGATGTTATTTGGCAAATAATATAAATATTACGAAGGTAAACATTAGGTGAGCAGGTTACATTGTAACCCCGTGTCCTAACAACACGCTACGTGGCGAGATTTGCAGTGATAAGCAATTGGGCTGTTTGCACCAGACGAAACACGACAGAAAATTAAATACAGCCATTTAGAAGCACAGAATAGTGCACTCACTGCACTCCAACGAAATGGTAAGGTTTATGATCTAATTAATATATATTAACATTATTAAATGTAGATGCTGAATCACTGATATATTTTGGTATGCACTGATTCACAGTTCTAAAGTTTAATTTCAAACTTTTTTTTAGATCTGAGGTGAACTATATGCTAAATGTCATGTAAAATGGCATTCAGACTCACACTATTGGCATTGAACACTGAATAAAGCACATGAGGTGTCCCCGGGGTAGATTATTGTCAGTTCTCTGTTGTTCAGCTGAAATAAAAGCTGTTTCTAATATATAAATTTCAGGTGTTGGCTAGACCAAACACTCATTTTAATATGGAAAATATTCCTTCAATCGAGTGCCATTGCTTTTATTTAGAACACTGTTCAAATCAGCCTTTAGGCTAGATAGTCAGGCATGCTCCTGTTGGTGTCATCAATCTGGCAACCTGCGCTTTTGCGTGTGTTTTGAACCAGAAGTGCATTACCTAGTTCAACCACTGGGTGTCAAACATTCATACTGCACCATTAATTGAGTATTTACTTAAAATATTCTGTTAACGGCGTAAGCAAAACAATCTAATTTAAATTTAAAAGCAAGATTATTTTTCTCACCCGATTGGCAAATTATAACGCTTCTTTATTTAAGAATTTTGAGATATTTGGACTAGAAACGAGACAAAACCTTGAAGCATTTTGCAGTGTGCTACTACAACCTATTTTTTTAGCTACAAGTATCTTTTCCTTTCTTCTATCGATCTATTTATATCAATTTCTTTTCCTGAAAATTTACTCACCTCTTTGTTATCCAGGATGTTCATTTCCTTTCTTCAGTCAAAAAGAGATTATGGTTTTTGAGGAAAACATGCAGGTTTTTCCTTCATATCGTACCATGAACTTCTTTTGTGATCAGTGGTTTGTACCAAACTGCAATTTCAGTGCAGCTTTACACCATGTCCTAACCACACGCAATGTAGCAGGTAGGCATGGGCTGGTATAAGATTCTAACGGTTTGATAAGCTTGGATAAAAATATCATTATAATAATTTCACATTTACTGCTCTAAAACACTCTCTGTAAATGTCTGGGTAAAAAACACCTTTTCCCCACATTGAACACAATATATTTTATTTTAAGAAATATTCACATATTTTGGAGGAGTCGCTTTTGATGTGAAGGGTGCTTTTTTGTTGGAGATGCTGTTCCCCTTAAAAAAAAAATAGTTAGAAAAAATAAAACCATATGAAAAAAAAACACACATATACAGTAAAAATGGTTTAACAGAAAATGTTAGCAGTTTTAAAACCTTGACTTTTTAAAACCGCGGTTAACCTTGAAACCGGTTATCGTCCCATGACTAGTAGCAGGTGATAAAATCTATCTTTTTCATGTTAAAACAAGTTTTTGTCCAAACCACCCCCGATAGCGATGCACTAAACTAATTTCTATTTTAGAAGCAGTTTCTATATCTGCGTCGTTGCTCCAAAACAACAGCATAAACCACTATGAAAATGATCACCTCAGGTACAGATTATGTGCTTTATTCAGTGTTAAATGCTGCCAATGTGAGTTTGAAAACCATTTTTGTGGCATTTATTGCCATACTAAAAGCAGCAGCAGATAGTTTACCTCAGATCTTGAAAATAAAATACCTAGCAGACAGTTTGAAAATGAACAAACTCGGTGCAAACCAACAACATCAGTCAATCAGCCCATGTACTTTTAATAATGCCAAATAGGTTTAAAATGTATTTATTAGACTATAACCCTTAATGTTTTGTTGGGTGTACAGTGGCTGTTGTATAAATGAACGGCTGGTATTTAAATGTTTCTGTTGTGTCCAGTCGTGTTTGGTGCGCATAGACAAATTGCTTGTTGTGTTACGTCACGTGTGTAGTTAGGACACGGTGTAAAATCTATAAACGTCCCAGCTGAGAAATAAGAGTCAACAGCATGCAATGTGATGCTGCGGTGTGCAATAAAAGCTGTCTTTTCCATCTTAAAAGGAGTTTCCCAAAAGCCATGGGAGCGGATCAAGTGTTTAACATGTCTTGAGTCTAGTGGAGGAGTTGTTTTTGTGTTTATTTTATGGTTGAAGTTGAACGATTGCCGGTTCCCGCCTCTTTCTACCCAGAATGATTGCGAGTTGGAGATACTGATATCATTGCACACATCTCTGGTGCTACCTCAAAACAGAGCCAAAGAAATTTGACGATGGGTATAGAAACTTCACTGCATACAAGCATTTCATAAGTAGGATTTCAGAGCAACACAGACAGAACGCAGAAGTATAAATGCTCACAATAGCGTCTGCAATGTGCAAGTCACTCAAAACAAAAGTATAAATTGGGGTCTTGCCCATACACTGTAAAAAATACCTGTGACTCGTTTGTGTTCTGACCACATGTGCTTGGTTGTACACTATATCAATAAAGTGTTTAGACTTTTAAAAACACTGTTGTAATACATTGAGCCACTAAGCATTGTGCTTATGATGTTTTTCTACAGGGGGACGTGACTATACTTCCAAACACTTCAAATATAGTCTGTGTATAGGCTATTTATGAAATCAAGGCATGACACGGTATGACAACATATCAGATGACTGTCTTAGCCTACAGCTAATCAATCTGTCAGATTCTGGAGTGCATTCAAAGACTAAAGAAATACATGATAAATTATCTTTAATAAAAAAATACATGTATAGATATGATATAGAGGTATATAAGAATTTCACTCACCTGAGAAATATTGACCTTATTCTTCAATGCGGAGATTTCGAGCCAAAATGAATCAAATGGCTGCTCTCACTCGTACGCGGAGAATAAGGTGAATAGAGGCCACGTGAATGGTTTGTGAGCACAATTATGCCATATTATTGGATAATTGGAAATAATTGGAAATAATTCCAAAAGGCAATTGAATCTGTAGAGCCACATAAACAAAGCAAAAATACAATTTATATGTCGAGTTCAGCGGCTAATCAGCCGGAATCAGCTGAGGTGAAGTGACGGCGAATAGCGAGACCTAGCTGTCACTCAAGTGGTCAATATAAATGAAACGGATGAGATATAAGAAAATACACCCCCTCACAGTTGTCATGAAGTGTAATGTTAGCTATAAACACCAAATCCCTGGTTGGCTATTTTAACATTGAGGTTAATAGAAATGTGCTCTATTATGAAGCGAGGACTAGCGGAATTTCGATGAATTGCAGTTTCAGTTACTTCTGTATTAGCTTCACGAGGGAGAGCGGGAGGTTGCCACTTGGTCTTGCCTTTGGTATAACTGAGATATGGGGTGGCAAACAGACAAAAGATATTTTTCCAAACCTGGAATCCAATAAGGCTTTCTATTAGTAATGCAGACTTTGTAACTAAGTCAGCATTAGTATATGAATTAGTAAGTCTTTATAGGCTGGATTGGTTTGGCATGCTCTGAGTTATGGAGCCTACACGCTTCTCTGTAATTTATTTAATTTATTTAATCTACTTTTTCTCATGTTTTATTGAAGATATTTTGTCCAACATTTTAGGTATTGTGAAATGGACTTCGTACTTTCTGTTCTAGTTAATGTTATTGTTTATTTTCTTGTGCTAAAAGCAATAAACAAATATTATTGTTATAATGGGCGATGCAGTGGCGCAGTAGGTAATGCTGTCGCCTCACAGCAAGAAGGTTGCTGGTTCGAGCATTGGCTGGGTCAGTTGGAGTTTCTGTGTGGAGTTTGCATGTTCTCCCTGCGTTCGCATGGGTTTCCCCCACAGTCCAACGACATGTAGCACAGGTTAATTGGGTAGGCTAAATTGTCCATAGTGTATGTGTGTGAATGAGTGTGTATGGATGTTTCCAGATGGGTTGCAGCTGGAAGGGCATCCGCTGCGTAAAACATGTGCTGGATAAGTTGGCGGTTAAATCTGATGTGGCGACTCTGGATTAATAAAGGGACTAAGCCGAAAAGAAAATGAATGAATGAATATTGTTATGTTTTCAAATGAGCTTCATTACTAACATTTTAAAAAATTTTTAAGTAGCTTTTTTAATTGAACTTAACTGGGGGCATTCTGAGTAGTCATGAAATAAGACAAGTTAAAAAAAAGAGTTAGAAATAGTAATATTTAGTGTATTGTAGATACCAGTGGCTAATAAATATCGACAGATCCCCGCAGAAGTAAGCGTCATTATTTTGAATAGAACAGTTACTAGTCAAAATTGAAAAATGTACTATTTTCTAAAAAATAAGAACTTACATCTGTTCAATTGATTAAATAAACAGAATAAAATACTAGTGTTTAATAATACAATTTACTGTCCAATACATAAGAATGAGTATCTAATTAATAAGTTCTAGTATCTTTTAAAAATTATTTCTATAGCAAGTCAAGTCAAGTTGGCCTTTATTGTCATTTCAACAATATACAGTGCAGTATACAGTGAAACGAAACAACAATGCTTCCCACATATAGCTTTACTTGGGTGGGCTGCCCAGGTATATTTACAGCCGCCCAAGTATATTGGTGGTGACACATGAATAATGATATTATCATCCTTTTACACTTTCTTTGTATCCATACAATAAAGTCAAACATTCGTGATCGATTAACCAGTGGGTAATCTTCTCTTACTAGATCTGCTGGTTATATGTGCACGAGAACCATCAACACTCACAGAAAAGCGCCTCTTGCGCCAAAACGCATCAGACCGAAGTTTCCGAATCTTCTAAAAATATCCGGTGTGGTGAGAAATCGAGTTTCCTTTCGCTTTCTAAAGTTGTCATTATTTGTATGTGTTTTTGCATTACCTTTTCACAGCTGACTGTGCGCGCACAGCCGTGAGAGAAACATGAAATTATTAATCATTTAATAAACGACTCCATATAAAGATTTTACTATATACTCTATAAACTTTACTATAAACTTTACTATATACTCGGAGAGAACAAAATATACTGGCTGCAAACTATTTGTACACCATTAGAAATGGCTAATCAACTAATTTCCCTTATTTTAATAATCTACATTCTAGTAATTATTATATTTTTTAGCAATAAAATGCAACCCAGGCTCATTCTGAAAACGTAGTCCCGAGGACGTTTCTGGAGACCGCGAATTATGTAGTTGTAGGTACGTATGGCTGCATTTCATTTTTTAAGCGAACGCTGCGGGGGCGGTATGACGCCGTTCGTTTTAGCGCTTGCCGGCTGACCACTTACCTTCGTGTGGAGGGCTTTCCCGCCACAACCAGTTTGTCCGGTTAGCTCGTCCTGTACGTTGGCGGACTTGAGGCGCAGAGAGGAGCTGACCACGACGACGACGACCGGGTTCGAGTCCAGGGAAGAGCGGTTCCAGAAACAAAAAGTTTCAGACTAAAACAGAATCCAAGAATTAAAGTGAAGAAGTTCATAACAGGGTGAGAATGTGGTAAAATCTGAAAACGTGGTAAAAAAAATCAGACGAGGGCTGTTCTTTTTCCGGAAGGCTTTTGTAAATTGTTGGTTGGTTTTAGGGCGGGCGGGTCAATCGGTAAAATTAGTTGGGTTTAGGGAAGGAGGAGGGTGGGTCGGCTGGCCGATTGGCCGGTCGCCCAGTCAATCATTCAGCCAGTCGGACAGACAGACGTTCGTTCGACAGCGGCCTCTGGTGGGTTTACGCGAGAACAGCACGGACGCAAACGGCACTCGCGGGAGACATCTGAGAAGTCAAAAATGCGCACACAGCGGCCTCTAGCGGATTCGCGAAAACCAAAAACTGCAAAAATACGTACCTCCCGGGACGTATTTCGTGGTCTCCAGAAACATCCTCGGGACTACGTTTTCAGAATGAGCCTGGGTTGATAAAATGTCTATTTTTATCTTACTTTTTCGGTTAATTTTATTCTATTTCTTGTTTGCTGTATATTTTAATAATTTAATAAAATTAATGAAATCCTAAATAGCATAAAAGTATATTAGAGAAAAAGTATAGTAAAGAAATGTCTTATAAATAAGAAATAATGGATTTTTTTATATTCTTTTATATTCTTTTCTCAATAAATTTAACCCATTGAAAAGAAAATGTGCATTACAGTGTCATAATAAATAAAAAACAATGTTCCTCCAGGAAAAAGGTGCTATATCAAACAGCATAAATTGACAACATAACACAGGACTGTGCACTACTATAAAAAACCTAGAGAAGGAAATAAAATAAGATAAGATGAACTAAAATAAATAAAATAAGACTATAAATAAGAGTATGAATAAGCAAGGTGCTGTTTGTGCAACATATAGTGCAAATAAAACAGGACTGGAAACAGTAATGCCGACCAGTGCTCTATGGATGTTATGCAAATGGAGCTGATATAACAGCAGCAAATGGAGCAGCACCTTTTACAGACAAGAAGTCAAAGAGCTTTACAGTAAAAGAAAACCTATATCAAAACAGGTAAAACTCAAATTCAAATAACACCAAATGTATAACCAGCTCACCATACTGCTAATTTAAAGGGCACCTATGATAAAAATCATCTTTTGGAAGCTGTTTGGACAGACGTGTGTGCAGGTATAGTGTGTCCACTGTCATATTGGGGTGAAATAAACACAATAAGTCTCTCTCTTTTTTATTTTTTTTATTTCCTGATGTTAAAATAGGATCCAAATCCATCCCGTTATGAGGTCGACTGCAACATGACGTAGGAGTGCGGTTTCCCCACCCACCAAATTGATTGACAGCTGCATATTAAAATATCTCCGAAGTAACACGTATAATTATATCAACAAGATAGGACGTGTGCAAAGCAACTGGAATTAAAAGATCTGTTCATCTCGCTGTGATCATCAATCATCATCAAATGTGATCAAGAATGAGTTTTACAAGTTTAACACGTTTTAAAACAGTTCATGCTTGTAATAAAATATGGTTAAGAAGGTAAAATTGCTGTAATTTATCACCACAGCCGCATGTTAGTACAATTATAAAAGAACTCGCTTCAATCCCGGTTTGTGGTTTATTTTGTACATAAACATAACAGATGTCTATACAGCAGTGGATATTAAGATGTAGCCTGTCGCAGTTGCCATGCAAAAACAGTGCAAAGTTATAAGCGCAAGCTGTTTGTGTGTGTGAACTTTGTAATGACATTGTGTGTGACTCATCGTTGCAGAAAGACTTGAATTAACTCCACAACAAATACATCAAATAATCATTGGGAAAGTTCTTACTGTAGTATTTCTCACAAACTTTACGTGAGATCTGCTTCCTTCATGTCTGTCACTGTGCTGTTTATCTGACACATCTGAAGCGGAGATTGAGGCACACTCTGACTGACAGGCACGTGGGAACGGTGGGCAGGGAGAACTAGCATTAAAGGCACAGGCAACAAAAACGGCGACATATTGTTCAGAGCAGAAAATTCCAGTATTCTGAAAGGTCTAATAAATAATCTGATGGGTGCTTTGAGCTGAAACTTTACAGACACAGTCTGGAGACTCAAAAGACTTATCTTAAATCTTGAGAAAGGGGTAAAATAGGTGCCCTTTTAAGCCTGTCCAAAGAGAAGTGTCTAAGATACTAATACAGAACCTAAAGAATAATCATTAGTAGCTAATTAATAAGTAATAGTACTTGGAAAAGATACTAGTGTCTAAAAATAAGAGTACTAGTAGCAGGAAAACAGATACTAGTACGTTATATTGATTAAATGTTAAAGTGGCTTGCCTTACTCGTTGGTCTTCATTACTGTTCCAGTTCCGCTGGTTCCACGTGGAGGTTTTGCAGGCCATGGATAAGAACGTGAAGCTGGATGAGGAATACATTGAAGTGAGTTGAAAAGCTCATGGTGTGTCTGTTTATATGTATATACTGTGTGTGTATTAGCTAATATGTTGTGTATAAATGTTAAGGGCAGTCGTAGAGTGTATGAACTGGAGGTGAGGAATCAGGCGGCAGCCCTGGAGCGTCAGCTGAGACGTGGTGCGTTCAGAGACTCACTGGTAAGGGCCATTTTTGTTCATGTAAACATATTTCTGGTGTCATATGTTTGTTACGCAAACAAGTCTGTAATCTAAGAAACTAACAATCTGAATTTTTCTTAATAGATTGTAACTTGGCCTTAAGATGTTGCTTAGTTAAGATCAAAATACTAAAACAAACCAACAACAATCTCATTTCAGTTTTGTGGAGTTTGACGTTAGCATCAACGTTAAGTTAATAACTCTTTTAAAACTTATGTCTCAGCTAAATCTATTGGTCTGTTATTAGTATGTTGCTAAGCTAAAAGACTTATGAGCTCATTTGAGTCTTGTAGCGTTTGCAGTTAGCATGTTGCTATGTTAAGAACTCCATATTCTCATTTGTTGTTAACTCTGTCATTAGCATGTTGTTAGCAAACAAAGTCTAGCATTTCAAATGTTCCAGCAAACTTTACCAGTCTAGTCTTTTAGCATTTGCTAATATAAATCAAAAGTCTAACCACTCCTACTGTCTTGATTTCAAAGCAATTTGATGTTAGCATATTGCTAAGCTAGCAATACTTCATAGCAAACCATTACCATTCTCAATTGATTTAGAACTCGGTATTCTCATTTGTTGTTAGCTCTGTTATTAACATGTTGTAATTGAACAAACTGGAACAATTCAAATGTTCCAGCAAGCTTTAGCAGTCTACCCTTTTAGCATTTACTAAGATAAATCAAGTCTAATAACTCTGACTAGATTTCAAAACAGTTTGACGTTAGCATATTGCTAATCTAAAAATACTTTATAGCAAACTATTAACAATCTCAACTGATTTAGAACTCAGTATTTTCACTTGTTGTCATTAGCATGTTGTTAGCAAACAAAGTACAACAATTCAAATGCTCCAGTAAGCTTTACCAGTCTGGCTTTTTAGCATTTGCTAAGATAAATCAAAATTTTAATAAGTCTGACTGCTTTGATTTCAAAACAATTTTACGTTAGCATATTGGTAAGCTAACAATACGCTATAGCAAACCAATAACCAATCTCAATTGATTTAGAACTCAATTGATTGAAAAATTTAAATGCTCCAGCAAGCTTAAGCAGTCTAGTTGTTTAGCATTGTCAAGAAAAATCAAGTCTAATAAGTCTTAACGGTTTTGATTTCAAAACTATTTGATGTTAGCATATTGCTATGCTAACAATACTTTTTAGCAAACGATTAGCAATCTCAAATGATTTAGAACTCAGTATTCTCACTTGTTGTCAACTCTGTCATTAGCATGTTGTTAAGAGACAAAATCGAACAATTCAAATGTTCCTGCAAAATTTAGCAGTCTAGCCTTTTAGCATTTGCTAAGATAAATCAAAATTTTAATAAGTCTGACTGGTTTGATTTCAAAACAATTTTACGTTAGCATATTGGCAAGCTAACAATACTTTATAGCAAACCAATAACCAATCTCAATTGATTTAGAACTCAATTGATTGAAAAATTTAAATGCTCCAGCAAGCTTAAGCAGTCTAGTTGTTTAGCATTGTCAAGAAAAATTAAGTCTAATAAGTCTTAACGGTTTTGATTTCAAAACTATTTGATGTTAGCATATTGCTATGCTAACAATACTTTATAGCAAACGATTAGCAATCTCAAATGATTTAGAACTCAGTATTCTCACTTGTTGTCAACTCTGTCATTAGCATGTTGTTAAGAAACAAAATCGAACAATTCAAATGTTCCAGCAAAATTTAGCAGTCTAGCCTTTTAGCATTTGCTAAGATAAATCAAAATTCTAATAAGTCTATAGCCACCTTTCCACTGCACATAACATTTGGACAGGACTGTTGGAATACGCCCCTTGTGGCAATCGCACAGAATTTTCAGTGTTATTGTGCACCATGGGCGAGAAGCTGATTCTTGTGGTGTCCGAAATAAAGTGCGAAAAGAGTCTTTATTCTCCATGCATTCACCGTGGTTGAATGAATGAGTAAATAATTGAATACTAAAAACTTATAGACCTCTTAAAATTTTGGAGGAAAGGGGGGGGCAGCATGAAAAATATTTTTTTATTACTCATTTATGAATCTCGCGCGCATGGACCTGCTTGAACAAGACTGGAATACATCACATCTGGTTGGCCAGTCGCATACGGTCTAGTTGCAGGAGTTCAAATATTTTAACGAATCCGCAGCTCAAATCGGATTCGAATTTTCCACATACGGAGATGATCGGAACTCCTGGACTACTCTCCATTAGAAGTGAATGACTTGCGGTCTGTCGCTTGTCATATGTAGTGGAAAGGTGGCTTAAGTGTTAAATTTTACGTTAGCATATTGCTAAGCTAACAATGCTTTATAGCAAACCATTAACAATATCCATTGATTTAGAACTCAGTATTCTCACTTGTTGTCAGCTCTGTCATTAGCTCTGTTTTTAGCGAACGAAGTGTAACAATGTTCCAGTAAGCTTTATCAGTCTGTTTTTTTTTAGCATTTGCTAAAATAAATAAAAATTCTAATAAGTCTTAACTGTTTTGATTTCAAAACAGTTTTATGTTAGCATATTGCTAAGCAGACAATACTTCATAGCAAACCATTAACAATCTCAATTGATTTAAAACTCAGTATTCCCTACTGAAAAATCCAGCTTAAACCAGCCTAGGCTGGTTTTAGCTGGTCGACCAGCCTGGTTTTAGAGGGGTTTTGGCCATTTCCAGGCTGGTTTCCAGCCATTTCCAACTTGGTCTTAGCTGGTCAGGCTGGAAAATGGCCAGCTAAAACCAGCTTGACCAGCCTAGCCAGGCTGGGAGCCCAGCCAAAACCAGCTATGTCCAGCTTAAGCCAGGCTGGTCAAGCTGTTTTTAGCTGGATTTAGCTGGTCATTTTCCAGCCTGACCAGCTAAGACCAGGCTGGAAATGGCTTCAAACCAGCCTGGAAAGGGCCAAAACCCCTCTAAAACCAGGCTGGTCAACCAGCTAAAACCAGCCAACCAGCCTAGGCTGGTTTAAGCTGAATTTTTCAGCAGGGTTCTCATTTGTTGCCAGCTCTGCATGTTGTTAGCGTAGAAAATCTAACAATTCAAATATTCAGGTAAGTTTTAGCAGTCTAGTCTTTTAGCATCTGCTAGGCTAGGTCTTGACTGTCTAGATTTCAAAACCGTTTGACGTTAGCATATTGCTAAGCTAGCAATACTTTATAGCAAACCATAACACAATCTCATTTGATTGAGTTTTTTGATTAGCTAACATCTAACACTTATTGTTAGTCAAATCTTGTATGGTTCCTGTGTTAATTCTTAAACCTACAGTGATTTGTAGCAATAAAATGGCTAGTATCCATTAATTGTTTTAGTAAAAACAGACAGTTTAAGCAACATAAATAAAAACAAGCCTTGGCAGTTTGACAAAGTCGTGCTCCACCTTTTGTGCAATGTTGCAACTTCCACTGTGAGTGAAGACAGTGGAGCTCTGTAGGTTTTGGAACAATATCAGTAAACATGCACTTATGTGTGCGCAGGAGAGCAGCGAGTACATGCAGTACCTGAGGCAGAGCCAGCATGAGATTCTCAAAGAGGAAGAAAGGAGATATCGGTTCTTGGCCGAGAAACATTGCGGACTTACACAGTCACTACTATACCTTATTAATAAGGTACAGCTGCTTTCCTGGGCTTCATTAGCAGTGTGTGCTCAGTCATATAGATCCTCTTTCCAGTTCCTTCCAAACCCTATCAGCTCCACTGCTCAAGCATCTTTCCGTGTGTTGACAGACGGGAGTATCTCTCCAGCAGAGAGCAGATGGATGGAAAGAGAAAGTCAGCGAGAGCAGAAGCTCCAGACCTCGAACGCCCACTCCATCAGATCAAGAGACTCAGGTGACACTGGAAATGATGGGAATGAAGAGCATCCATATTTCTCCTCGCTCTTTTTTTGGCTAAATGCCATTGCACAGTCGAACAATAGAACAGATGGGTAGCTTTGTGTGGCGTAGAGTCACAGATTTTACTTTTCTTTTATCACATCTGTCAACTGTGGATTATTTCATGAGCTATGAATTATATTTTGCACCTCTTAGTATTGTGAAATGCTGTTTGCGACACGTTTTAAGAGGTGGTTTATATTCTGCTAAAAGATTGATTCTGTTAAGTCATGAAAAACACTATCATGGACTTTTGCTATTGAAGCAGATGGCAATGTTATGACTAGAACTTAGCAAATTGAGCAAAACTTCATTTATATTTACTCTGCAAATGTGATTTAGAGGCTTGGTAATGCTAAAGCTCAAAAGGTTCGTCCCAAATTGGATTCTTATGCACTATTGCAAGCCATTGCATGCCATTTTGTAGTATAAATGGTCACATGATGTACTTAATAATCGATAAAAAGAAGTGTGTATTGCTAAACGCTTTAAAGCTTTGCTATTAGATGCTAAGGTTTCATTGCTTTATTTATTTTTAATTGTGCAAGCAAATTTCTTCTATGTACGTAAGCAACTATCCCACCTCCTGCTGGTGAATGTGGATGTACTAATGGTGGGTAATATTTGGTAGTTTAGTCATTTATTTAGCTAATCTGACAATCATCAAACGTTGACTGGGAAACGGTTTGAACTTTCCGTTAGAAAAGAAAAATCCACTTGCGATGAGGTGCAAAGAAAGGCATAGTGTGTCATTTGGGGTGCACAGTTGAACCCACAACTTTTCAAGTACTGTGGTCCCTCGTTTATCGCGAGAGTTGCGTTCTAAAAATAAATGAGAAGTAGTCTCAGCTTTATTTTTTACAATTATTATAGATGTTTTAAGGCTGTGAAACCCCCTACTACACACTTTATACAATTTGCGTTAACATTTCCACAGTTTTTTCTCTCATTTAAACACTCCCAAAGTTTAAACTTTCGTAGAAAACCAAGTCCAGTGTTATAGAACGAAACGAAACCAAAACCAAAACCTGTTGTCAGGTGCAAACATTCATTGCTGTCAGCAAAAGGTTCATAAAGCTTTGTAGCTTTTGTGCGGATAATATTGGTGTTCAGCGTAATGTTCTTTTTCCTGCAGTCCCTGATCCACAAAGCTAAAGCAGACTCCATCTTTAAGGTAGTAGTACACTTGATGCGCAGAGCATATGATAGTTGGAAGTAACACACACCATACACGCACATTCACATGTTATTTAAAATGAAATTATTCAGTTGGCGCTCTGTGGTACAAGAGAAATATGAACAGTGTCCTGACTTGTAGCTGGGCACCGCAGACATCCACTGACTTGCGGCCCCGGTGTGCTTACCCTGATAGAAAACATTGCATGGCGCTGCGTGGCGCATACGGTGTGTGACCCCCTTTTAGAAAGGTCTTGCTGCTGACAGTTACAACCCTTTTAGCATCCTTGTTGAAACTCGCACTGCTAGCGATCGAAGATTTATATTAATTTGACAACCTGAACACATTCTGTACTGTGCATGAAACACGGAGGAGATGGATTGGCAATGGTCTATAGCCAATCAGGACGCAGAACACAATGCACTGTAAAAAAAACGTCAAATTGCACATAAAAAAATTAGCGAAACTGCGAGATCGCGAAAGGTGTATCCTTTATTTGATTAAAAGCTGAACTCATGCATTGCAACAACTTTTAATAGCTTTCCTGATCGACAGCAGTTCATCCACGGGCAATTTTTCACCACAAGTTATAACCGATAAACGTATTCGTATTCTTGATGCTTCAGCAGACTCGCTAATCCTAATTGTCTCATGTTAGCATTTTGCTAAGCTGTCAGCTAATTGCTGTAATAAGTTCTAACATTTGACTAATACACGGATATTCAAACTATTTTTAATACCTTTTCGGTCTTACAGAGGTTCATCTGAACGCAATCTTTCACCGCAACTTTTAACCCATATTTTTTCGACTACTTTGTAAACCCTACTGAAAAAAACAGCTTAAACCAGCCTAGGCTGGTTGGCTGGTTTTAGCTGGTTGACCAGCCTGGTATTAGAGGGGTTTTGGCCATTTCCAGGCTGGTTTCCATCCATTTCCAGCCTGGTCTTAGCTGGTCAGGCTGGAAAATGACCAGCTA
Organism: Danio aesculapii; assembly: GCF_903798145.1. Classification (NCBI taxonomy): domain Eukaryota; kingdom Metazoa; phylum Chordata; class Actinopteri; order Cypriniformes; family Danionidae; genus Danio; species Danio aesculapii. The sequence goes on along the minus strand of NC_079456.1, from coordinate 31,817,602 downwards.
AAACCAGCTTGACCAGCCTGGCCAGGTTGGGAGCCCAGCCAAAACCAGCTATGTCCAGCTTAAACCAGGCTGGTCAAGTTGGTTTTAGCTGGATTTAGCTGGTCATTTTCCAGCCTGACCAGCTAAGACCAGCTAAGGCTGGAAATGGCCAAAACCCCTCTAAAACCAGGCTGGTCAACCAGCTAAAACCAGCCAACCAGCCTAGGCTGGTTTAAGCTGGATTTTTCAGCAGGGAATCGATACCCACACTTTTGTATTAACGAATTACTTCAGAAAAAACAAACAAATCAAAATAATCGTAGTTGGATTGGACAACTGTAGTTGAATTTGCTAAGCAAAAATTGTCGATAATGACATTGAGATTATCATAATGTGTGATAATGTGTGTTATTTGCATAGCTTCTCAACGAACTACAGCTTTGTGTAATATAATATAATATAGGTGACGCGGTGGCACAGTGGGTAGCTCTCTCGCCTCACAGCAAGAAGGTCGCTGGTTCGAGTCTCGGTTGGGTCAGTTAGCATTTCTGTGGGAGTTTGCATGTTTTCCCCGCGTTCGCATGGGTTTCCTCCGGGTGCTCCGGTTTCCCCCACAAGTCCAAAGTCATGCGGTACAGGTGAATTGGGTAAGCTAAAAGTGTCCGTAGTGTATGTGTGTGAATGAGTGTGTGTGGGTGTTTCCCAGTGATTGATTGCAGATGGAAAGGCATATGCTGCGTAAAACATATGCTCGATCAGTTGGCGGTTCATTCTGCTGTGGCGACCCCTGATAAATAAAAAGACTAAGCCGAAAAGAAAATGAATGAATAATATAATATAATGTAATATAATAACATGGTTAATAACTTTAGTTGAGTGTTTGAAATAAATTAGTCCTTGTTTATTAGCACTTTCTGGCCTTCAGAGGAAATTTACTGCAGATCACACCGTGCTTTCCTAACAAGATGTGCATGACAATTGTAGCTTTGCTTCAATTCGATTAGTCGCCTAGCCTTACTCACATACTGTTCTGATATGGTAATTCAAATCACACACTGTACACTAACACCTGCGTATGTGTCTGTCTTAATGTTTTCTGCAGTTAAAAAGCTCTCTGGGCTCTCTGCTGCAGACTGGGGACCGAGAAATGGACCGGGAGCCGCTGGGCAGAGTGCCCTCTAGAGGTCTGGAGACTCAGTAGTGTTCATCCCCTAAATTAGTCTGTATAAAAGTTAAGACTTAAGTCGATGTTTAATTGTTTACCAAAGTTACTTTGTTGATATTGACTTGCGGGTCTTGGAGTTTGTTCTTCGTACCTCACTTAAATGATCTAAGATAATTTGACAGATCCTGGATCTGGATCTTGAAATCTTCAAACATGTTTGCAAATCAGTGTAAAATGTCTGAGTCAAGATTATTTAGCAATTTATTTAGTTTCACTTTTAGAGCGGATTTTCTTTAGCTTATTATAGTAGGTCTATTCAAGTTTCCTAATCATGTGACATAAGGCATAACTAACTGTATAAATTCATTTTGCATCAAAAAAGAATTTTGATATTGGTAAAGGTATTGCAATGGTCCCTAAGACCTTGTTTGCAAGAACAGACTCCTGGAGGCCCTCCTTTGGGTTTCCGTCAGGGGTTTATGACCTTCACATGACCTTCATTTACACCTCCTCTTCGCAGCCCCATCTCCTCTCCCCAGTCGTTCCCGCTCCAGCTCTGTGGGCGAGTCTTTAGGTCTGGGCGGCGGACGCTCCATGAGGGCCATCGTTTCACATCCCGCTTCATCCAATCCGGTCCTGCTGCCGTTTACCCGTGGTGACCTGTTGACTGTGCTCATACCAGAACCACGCAACGGTTGGCTGTACGGACGCCATGATCCAAGCCTGCGGTGAGAGTTTTGCCGTTTTGTCGTGGCTCGGTGAGGTTTCCAGAAACTCTTTAGTCTCATTTTCTGTTGTTGGTTTTAGCCAAGGCTGGTTTCCTGCTGCCTACGTGGCGTCCACTGAAGACTTTCTACCAGTGGGCTTAAGGTAAAGTTGAGTATGTGAGTTGTAACTAGTGGTCGACCTCCCAGTATACCTGCCGATGTGTTAGAGTAGGCTTTTATTTTGACAGCGATGAGAATACCAATACATAAGCTCCTGTTCTTTATTAGTGTACTGTCTCTGTTTAAGGTCCGCATGAACTGGAAGCTGCGACGTTTTTTTTTTTTTTCCGTATTGTGACGCAGTTCCTAGAGAAACTGGATATTAAATAAGAAAACAGTGGGCGGGGCTTGTTTTTTCTACTGCGAGCTAATTGGATGTATTAAAGTAGTATTTCATTCAGAAAGATCTGGAAATAGGTTTTAGAACAAAGAGTTATTGTAACCTAACAGACATCTCTTCCTCACGATTTATGTTTGTTATCAAAACTGACAGGTGGAGGGGTGTGGTTAAGTATGTTAGCCACACCCAATACCTCAGACCGATGTAATCTGAGAATTTAACTGAAAACAAACAGGAAGTGCATCTTCACATTTTAAGTATAAGACTACAAGGGCAAACTATTATTATTTTTTTGTTTAAATGGGGGGTGGGGGGTTTATTGGGCCCCCTAATAGTAACCCCAAATTCGTGCGTGGGCCCTTAGAATCATCCTAACTGCCCCATAACGCCACTAACCGCCCCCCACCCCCGTAGCTGCACCCCTGGTTGCCGCTGATCGCCTTGTAGGTAGCGTGTTCACTTATAGCACAATGGAGAGCTTTCTGAATTTGAGTCCTGACTCACGCGGACCTTTCCCGATCCCATCCACCACTCTTTTTTCAACGTCATTTCCTGGCATAATAAAGAGACAAATACGTTTTTCATAAAAGTAATAAAATAGTGCAATATTATATAATTTGGCATTATACCAACAAGACTTACTTCTAGGATATTTTTAGATTTTTCAAACTTTAAATAAACTGACATTGTTTTTGGCTGATATTTGACAATTTTATAAATATTAATGACTTTGGTTGAAAGGCTTTTCTATTTGATGTATCAGAAGAGACTTATATTTTGACATCGGTGAGAACACCAACGCATGAGCTCCCCGCTCTCCATCTAGAATAGTTTACTATTTCTATTAGACAATAGCTGCGTCCCAAATGGCATTTATACATTTACACACTCAACAGCATAGAATAAGTACGGTATGTAGTGTTGTGCCAAATGGAACACTGATGGTTTATTTACTAAGCGGAAATTCAGACCAGTTTCCCTGATAACATTTGACGGTTGCCAAATCAGTGAAATAAATGACCAAACTACCAAATAATACCTGCCATGAATAAAATTGCATTCACCATCAGGAGGCGCTATAATCAATCTCGTAGGAGAATTTTGCTTTCACAATCCAAAATAAATAAAGTAATTCAACATGTGCACCCGATAGCTCCGCCCCTTGCGCTTCGTGAGCAAAGCTGTGGTCGTTGAGAGTCCATCATTATACACTTAATTTTACCGGTTGAATGAGTGCATCATCCAGGTAATTAAAGTGCACTTATTATTTTTAGAGATTTCAGTGCGAACGCAGTACTTACACTATTTATACTACAAAATGGCGTAGAATAGTGCGTAAGTATGCGATTTTGGACGCACCTAATATTTAGTTACTTTTATAAATATTTTTAGCATTACAGAATCAAGAAGTTGTCGACTAAGGTATAAATCAGTTTGTTTTACAGATTTTCATCAAATTAAATAGTGTAATACCATATATTTTGGCTTTTTTTTGACCATCTAACATTTTGTCATGGGTCATCAAAAGATCAAATTAATAATCAAATGTTTATTGATTAAAATTTGCCGTTTTAAATAAAAGTCTTTAAAGGTTCCCTGAGCTCCCAATCTCCGTTTTCATGAACTTACGTTCTCTGTTTAAAATATTTAGGATCTTTTTAAATACTATTATTAAATTTTTTTTTTTAAATGATGGACCCTTTTCACATTTCCAGGTTTCTCTGCAGCAGACGTCATCATAGTTGGGTAAATTTAGAGCGCAGTGAATGGGAGAGTACAACAAATTTTTACAGTCTTATTTCCTGAAATAAAATGAGAAAAACTCAACGATGGGGTTAATCAGACTTTTAGAAAAAGGGAAAAATATTGTGATACTGATAACCTTAAATTTACTGTCCTACCCCATAGACGCTGCATTTTTGTCATTTGATGCAAAGATGATTTAATACATATAAAAATACATACACTCACCGGCCACTTTATTAGGTACATGTTACTAGTACCGGGTTGGACCCTCTTTTGCCTTCAGAACTGCCTTAATCCTTCATGGCATAGATTCAACAAGGTACTGGAAATATTTTGGTCCATATTGGTAACATCACACATTTGCTGCAGATTTGTCGGCTGCACATCCATGATGTGAATCTCCCGTTCCAAGGAATTGAGACTCATCAGACCAGGCAACGTTTTTCCATTTTGATGAGCCTGTGTGAATTGTAGCCTCAGTTACCTGTTCTTAGCTGACAGGAGTGGCACCAGGTGTGGTCTTCTGCTGCTGTAGCCCATCTGCCTCAAGGTTTGACATGAGTTACTGTTGCCTTTCTATCTGCTGGAACCAGTCTGCCCTTTCTCCTCTGACCTCTGGCATCAACAAGGCCTTTGCGCTCACAGAACTGCCGCTCACTGGATTTTTTTTTTTCAGACTATTCTCTGTAATCCCTAGAGATGGTTGTGCATGAAATTCTCAGTAGATCAGTAGTTTCTGAAATACTCAGACCAGCCCATCTGGCACCAACAACCATGCCACTTTCAAAGTCACTTAAATCACCTTTTCTCCCCATTCTTATGGTCGGTTTGAGCTGCAGCAGATCATCTTGACCATGTCTCCATGCCCAAAATGCATCAAGTTGATTGGCTCATTTGAAATTTGCATTAACGAGCAATTGTACCTAATAAAGTGGCCGGTGAGTTTTTTAAAAAAAATCTAAATATTAAAAACTTTCAAGGATTTGAGATGCTGATGACCGTTAAACATGTCTTGTGAAAAGGGTCCATTACACAATCAAGGCTTTATATCTTGTTTCTAATATATCAACACCAGCCATTAAAAAAAAACGAAAGCAATATCAGTCGACCACTAGTTTTACCTACTTCTAAATGAATAAATTTTGATGTTAACGTGTTGATTTGTCAGTAGTATGTCACACCGAAGCCACAGCATGAACAACCTCCTGGAGCCAACCAGCCAATCAGAATCCGACACCCAGACCTACATTGACGTTTCTTCTCCAGTGGTCTCCATGCGTCGTGCGTCGGCAGACGTTCGCTCAGTCTCTCCTCTCCCCGAAAAGAAGAGCGAGTCCAACAATGAGCTCAAGACCAGCCAAAAAGTCTTCCATGAGATTCCTGCTCCAGCCGCACCGCTGCGCCGTGGCTCGGCCGACGTTCGATCGATATCTCCTCTCCCTGACAGAAGGGCGGAGTCTCATTTTGAGAGCAAAGTGGAGAACAAAAAGTATAACGAACTTCCACCTCCAGCTCCACCACTTCCAAACTCTCCTCTGCCTGAGCGAAAGACTGACTCAACCTCCGAGGTGAGCATTACTTTTAGTCTAGTCCAGGGGTGTCCGAACTCGGTTCTGGAGGGCCGGTGTTTTGGAGAGTTAAGCTCCAAACCTAATCAAACACACCTGAACCAGCTAATCAAGCTCTTATTTGATAGACTAGAAACTTCCAGGCAGGTGTGTTGAAGTTGGAGCTAAACTCAGCAGGACACCAAAGTTGCAAAGTTGAAATGCTAATAACTTTTGAACTGTAAGCCGCAGAATCAAAATTCAAATTTTCTCTGAATCCTTGGATTATGCCAATTCAAATTTCAAAAATCATAAGGTTTATTTATTTATTTATTTATTTTAATAGTTCATAAAACCTACTTTTTCGAAGTCGTCCTAGATGAGTCCACCAAAATTTCACTGAAATTGGCTCAGATCATCAGTAGACCATGCTGATAAAAAAATTGGAATTCAAGACGATTACTTTCGTTGTCGAGGCCATATTTTGACATTGCTTAACTCTATAGGGTAAATGCCGAAGCCTTCTAATAGGACTTTTAATTTGCCAGTAACCTGGGTTAAGTGCTTCCAGTGAACTGTTTGCAATTGCAAAATCGGTGCGTTTAAGGTCTGTTTTCTTTAAAAATCAGCGATCTCCACTGGCTGTGTGATATCCGGTCTCAGATTGTACGAGAAGCACTGCATTAAATAACATTTTCCCTGCCATGTCTTTATAATATGAGCATTTATTTTACCCCAGTATATTCAATGGATCTTCAGCGCTAGCCTACCGATTCTGACAGGCGTGTGCGAGTAAACGGCTTTTTGTCTCGTTTTACGCTTGAGCAACTGAATGAATGCCAAAGTCTATTTAACTGATTGTATTTGAATTATATTACAGCATCGATGCTGTAAAACGAATCGTATAAAATGGAAAAAAACTCACAATAACCGGTCACCGGAAGTTTCTCAGTATGTAAACAACGCTAGCTCGGCATATACCCTATTCACAGCAAACTGGTGTGTGTCATGACAACTATGATCTGAGGTTGCTTGCACAGTTTCGTCACAGTGCCACCTAGTGGTCAGGAGATATGAAAAACAGCTATTTTTGCTAATATCTCGTGAATGCTTTTAGCAAATTTCACAAAATTGGTCTCATTACATTGGGAGTGACATTCTGAGTCAAATGATATCAAATTTTCATTTTTTCTTTTTAGAAATGCAATTCTCTTTAACCCATTCAATATAATTTAAGTACTTAATAGGAATAAAAACCTAAATTTTCTTTTAGACAAACCCATATATAGACACACGCTGGTCCTTTTCAGCTATAAGGCTAACGTTAAAACGAGACAGATTAACCACAGCCTCATGAGTTAAAATAGAAAGTTACGTTACGTTACTTGACTTACCTCAGTTTTACTATGGTATCCCTTGAGATATCTCTTAAGGTCCATGGCATTTTTTTCCTGCAATTTTGTGGCTGTGATATAATAAATATTAACATTTAATTTTGTCTCATTTTAGTCAACGAAAATAGCAATATAAATTTAGTTATAGTCATCGTCACATGACCAATATTTTCGTTGGATCTCGTTTTCGTCATGTGATAAAAGTTGATGACGATATTTTATATTTAACTACTTTATAGTTTATAATATAATATAATATAATATAATATAATATAATATAATATAATATAATATAATATGATATTTTATATTTAACTACTTCATAATTTTTGTTGACAAAAGCAGCACTAGTTTGGTGGCGTTTACATTAGCGCATTACATTACATTCTTTGATCCAAGAAAACTGAACATTTTGAAAATACTAAAGACCCTGTTTTAGTTTGGAAATGCTGGTGTTCTGTTTCAGTATAGTTGGACCAAAAGGCAAATTTTTGGAGGCGCTGCTATCCACAATCACTCTCTGATTGGTCTTCTAGACCGTTGAGTATTGTTCCCTCGTTTGTCAAGCCCCTCTCACATGATCATTACACAAAAAGTAGACTACAAATATGGATGCTTGTCATGTTTCATGCATTTTAGGCTGTATGTGGACAGAAATCATTTTGCTGAAACACTATAAAAACGTCTTGGATGTTTAAATAAAGTCTGGACGAGGAGCATTTTCATTGTAAACACCATGTAAAAAATGCACTAGTGTGTAAATGCCACTTTAGACCTAATGCAGTTTTTAAAAAAAACTTTAATTTTTAATGTCAGAATTTTTTTTTTTATGTTAACGCAAAAACTCTAGTCATAAGTAAAACTACTGGTGGTGTTTCAGTCATATTTTGTATAAATGAAACCTGTTTTATTTCCACAGAGGCCAGTTACCCATGGACAACCACCAGAGCACCCTCTTTTCCCCAGGTATGACACTATGAGCTGTAGAACATTTGTGAATTGCATTGGAGAAGTTTTATGAGAATACCCATGAATTTAGTGGCAAATAGGTAAAGATAATTGATTGTAATGCCCTTAAAGGCGCAATATGTACTATTTTTTTAAATCCAAAAAACATATATTTTGCTGACTTTTTATCCAAATGTTTCAAAGAATGGTCAAATCCAGAGAAATAAGCTATTTTATCTAGTTACACACAGATCGTAGCCTATGTGGTCATGCTTATGATGTTAAACACCCTTTTTTTTAATATATAACACAGGGAAACACCAAAAATGCTTTAATATGTTGTGTATTATACTGTAAGGCACCGAGCAGCATTATAACAAAGCCTATTATGTATTTAGTCTGATTACAAGTTAAAGAACTGGAAGCGGTGGACTGTGGCATAATAAAAGCTCTGCTGCTTTCATGCTGTGTCACATTCATCTTGCTTTTGTTTCGGTTTGTTGGCTTTCAGCCTTCCTTTGCATCATAATATCATGATAATAAGTGGTAAATACTTTACCTCATCCATTGATCCTCAGCCTTTTTATCACCGCAGACTGGTCAACGCTTGACAATTCTACTGCGGATATGGTGGGTGGGCGTGGTTTGGGCTTGGGGGGTGGGGCTCCAACCGTTTTCTCAGAGGATGACAAGCTGACAAAACATTGCTGTCACTCTGATACAAGTTTTATTTATGGAGAAAATTACAAAGCACTGCAGTGTTTGTGTGTTCTGTGTTTGTCTGAGGTAATTAGTCTACCGAAATATGTATATTCCATACAAGCTGAAGCTGATCGGTCAATTCTTGTCATGTGACTCACGGTATGCTTGTGGGATTAATTCAACTGTGTGCATCTGGAAGGAGTGAGCGTGTCACGCTGCTTGTATGCGCTAGCCGCAAACCTCCATTGGGAACAATGAACTTGTGCAAACACTAGAAAAGACACGATATGCAAATGGCCCCTAAAAGGCCGCCGTCATTTACAATCTTTTTCAGTTGATCTTCTTCCACAGCCATGGTGCATTCACCTGATTTGTTGACAAATGGATTGCGGATCTATTCCTTGGCAGTTCGTGGTCTTTCACTGAACCTTTTCTCCTAAGCAAAGAAACTTTTCTAAGTCGTCTGTTTCTTACTCATTTTGCTGCTTGTGTTAAATTTGGGCGCTCAAGTGACCGAGATGTAACTGAGAGAATGTGGTGATTTTTCAAAATAAAAGACTTTTCAAAATAAAAGACTGTTTAGACTTAGATAATAAATAAAACGGAAATAATTAATGATTTCTTGTGCGACCTTGTATCAATTGATCTACGGACTGGTACCGGTCCGCTGCCTGGTGCTTGAGGACCACTGTTGTAGGATGTAATGAAGAGCACAAACCTCATGACTCCACACTCAGTCACTGCGTCATACAACTACACCTTTGTTTGTTGTGAATACACACCCTCTAGTGGTAAAAATGCTATATTATGCCTTTAAATGTCTCTTTTTCTTTTATGTTTTCTAGAGGATCAAATCCATTTGCGACAGTGAAGCTTCGTCCTACTGTCACCAATGACAGATCCGCTCCACGAATCCAGTGACAGTAACCGATGGGGGAAAACATCACTTGCACTCTGACTGGTTCAGAGTCTGCTTTAAATATCAAACCGGGTTTGCAGATCATTATAAAATGAAAGTAAAAAAAAAAAAAAAAAAAAGATTTTTAAACTGAACTTAAAGGCACTTTTTTAACTAGTGTAGTATTTAATTTAAACAGCTAGTGCATTAGTATCTATATATTTTTTTTCTGGAAGTGTTTTTAAAATACATTTTTACGTAAAAAAATAACGGTAAATTCTGTAAATTAAAATATATATATTTTAAAAAAGCATTATAAGCCACAATCTAAACAAATCAACTAAGGTGAGAAGTATCTGAAAATCAGACAAAAATACAAGCTACAATATAAGAGAAATATACTATTTTACTATACTATTAAACTATTTCCAAGTCGGAATGGGACAGTATGGAAAACGCTAATAAAATAAGAAAGTAGTGATTTCTAAATTTACTTTGAATTGTAATTCATTGCAGACAATATAGCAAACATTATTTACACACCTGCCAACATTTGTCTCTAATATTCTGGGAAAGTGGGGTAAAGGGCGGGGGGTAGGGGGGGGGGGTGAGAATGGTGAGCGGTAATGGTGGGGATGTCTAGTATCAGGAGTGAGGTGTCTGAATAACACCAGGTAACCTGGTTTCGGGCAGCTCGGATACTATACCAAAGTCAGCAATCCAGGGATGTTATAGACTGTCCCAAAAAGCTGAGGACCGTTTGGGGGGGTGGGGTGTTGGGTGAAATTACTGGAGTTTTATGGGAGAAAAAACAAAACGGGAGGGTGACGGTAGCAGGGTCTGAAATACGGAAGACTCCCAGGAAAAACGGGAGGGTTGGCAGGTATGATTATTTATTGTGTTGCTTGTTATTTTGATGTTTGTTTTTTTTGTTTTTTTTTCAAAATAAACATGTATTTCAATTTTAGGTAACTTGCACTTCTGTGATGATTTATGCCCATGCATATATCAACAAGACAATGCAAAACCACATTCTGCACACATTACAAAGTCCTGGCTGTGAAGGAAGAGGATTAAGGTACTTGACTGGCCTGTCTGCAGTCCCGACCTGTCTCCAATAAAAAATGTGTGGCGCATTTTGATGCGCAAAGTGTAACAGTGAAGATCCCGTACTGTTGCCCACCTTTAGGCTTGTTTGCAGAAAGAACGGGACAAAACTACACCTGAAACACTTCATCACTTGGTGTCTTCAGTCCCTAAACGTCTTTTAAGTGTTGTAAAAAAGAATGGCAACATTACAAAGTGGTAAATGCTTTACTGTTCCTACTTTATTTTTTACCAAAACTGGAATATGTGTTTAAATAATGCTTGTTGAACAAGTACAACACAAGACAAAGTACATTTAGAAATCACTACTTTCTTTTTTTATTTGCGTTTTTCATACTGTCCCAACTTTTTAAATTTAGGGTTGTATTTGTGTGACGTTGTCGAGTGCATCTATAAAAATACTTTGATTCTAGTTTATTGAAAAATTTGAATCTCTGTATATACTTTTATACATTATATTTATGGGAGAAGGCAGAGCTAAAGATCTATTTTAGCACACTATTTGCTGCGACTCTCTGATTGGTTTAATTTTCTGTGCAGCATCATGGGTAATGCAGTTTTTTTCTGCACAATTTTTCTCACCATTAATAACGATGTTTTTTTTAAACAACAGATTTAAGTCATTGTTTTTATTTACTCTTTTTAGAAAATAAATACATTTTCAGTTTGGAATTGGTGCACTATATAGCATCACTTTACATCACTGCATTATTTACACGTTGGAGTTACTAAGATCTTTTAAAGGGAAATCATTTGACTTCTATTCATTATCAAATATTTACAGTCAGTTTAATTTCATTATGTTTTCTGAATGTCTCGTTTTCTTGTGTCTGATTAATCTGTTTGTTTTCATGTGTCTGAATGTTGTGTAATAGATATTAGAATCTGTATGGGTTTTTTTTATATAGGTTTAGCGCAAAAATGTTTTTGTGTTTGTGTTATTTAGCTAAATCATTTATTACAAAGAACAAAAATATGTATTTACTGTTTGCAACTGACTTATAATTCATTGTGTATTATTATTATTGCTATATAATTGCTATATACTGAAAAAATTCCATTGACCAATGCATGCATAATCATATCAGTGCACTCAATTTGTGATATTTTAATTATTTCTTAGGTTTTTGTGTGATTATTGTGAAGACTTTTTATTTTAACAAAAGTTCATTCATTTATTTTTTTGTTAAATAATACAAAATTAATATATTAGCAGCTGCTGGAGTCAGGAGTCATTAAAAAAATGAAAAAGCACAGTATTTTGTTTCCTCAACACATGGCTTTATTGTATCTCTCTTAAATATTTGAATCTCTCATTTCATCTCATCCTCTTCATGTATTCATCGTGTTCGGTGGCTCTATCACAAGAGAGGAGCGGAAAAAGGGAAGGGATGACAGATGGAGCGAGATGAGAAGAAGAAAGGAGCATAAACAGAAAGAGAAAGATGCCAAAATGAACAAGAAAAGTAGAGGTGGAAGGTCAAAGCAGTAGAGAAATCTCCAGGTTTTCATGAGACGTGGCTGGCTAACTAAAATATACAGATTTTTTAAATATAGATATGTATATAAAAAGAAAAAGGTAAATAAATAAACATGAGGCGGTTCTGCTCCTGGGCTGGATGTGTAGAGACGTACACTAAGATTGGCTGTAGGTATTCACAGGAGAGTAGTGGTGTAAAGGGTTGCCAAATATTGACGGTTTACTCGTGCACCAGAGCTTCAAATTCTGAAAGAAAACGGCAGGTGACTGTAGATTAGACAACGTTTCTTCACTGTAAAATGTGATTAGTTACTAGTAACATAAAAGTGTGAGTGAACCCATTGTACCTTGGGACTGGTAAACTGATTTTCTTTTAAAATTATACAGTTTATTTACTTAATAATTTTGCGATAATGGATTTACTCACATTTTAAAGTCAACTAATCGCTTTAAAAGCAACAGGTTTACAATATTTTTACCTACATACCATATAAAGGTGTCCAATAAATAAATAAATTATACACACACACACACACACACACACAGTGGGGGAAATAAGCATTGAACACGTCACCATTTTTTTTTCAGAAAACATATTTCTAAAGGTGCCGTTGAGTTAAATGTTTTACCAGATGTTGCTAACAATCAAACAAATCCATATATGAAAAAAAAACTAAACTAATTAGTTTTCAAATGAAGCTATGCGTAAAAATGAAATGAAAATAGTGAAAAAGTATTGAACACATGAAGAAAGGAAGGAGTAGAAAGGCAGCGAATGCCCAGACAGCAGCTGAAATCTCTCAGTAGTTCTTCAGCAACCCTCTGTTCTTCATCATTGTATATGAACATTAGCTGCTTCAGTCCAACATCTACATTAGCAGGATGATGAAGATGAAACCAGGGTGGACATTTAAGCATTTACATTTAAACTCTCAAATGCTTTCAGAGAAAGAAAATCAAGCTGTAGAATGGCCCAGCCAATCCCCTGACTTAAATCCAATAGAAAATACAAAATAAAGATCAGATTTGATAGACGAGACCCACAGAACCATCGAGATTTTTGCTGAATACCTTCTGAGAGATTTCTGCTACTGTCTGGGCTTTCACTGCCTTTCTACACCTCCCTTTCTTTATGTGTTCAATACTTTTTCCCTATGTCATTTCATTTTATTACACAACTTAGTTTGTAAACTAATTAGATTTGTTTTCTTTTCATATATGTATTTATTTAGTTGTTATCAACATCTGGTAAAAATTTCAAGTCAACAGCACCTAGAAATATGTTTTCTGACAAAAAATGGTGACGTATTAAATACTTATTTGCCCCAGTGCATATACAGTATAACCCCCTAACTGGTTCTTAGTTTTAAATGACAAAAATCACAATAATCTTTCTTTTCATGGTTACTGTTTCTTTAAGAGTGCTGATTGTCCTACCATCTATGCCAATTTTTCCATCTCCGTCCTTATCAGCAGCAGCAAGGAATGCTTTGGTCTCCTTATCGGTAAGATCTCTGCCATCTGCAGAAAAGCCCTTCAGCACAAACCTGTCCAAGAGAAGAGGGGGGGGGGGGTGGTAAACATCAATCTGGCAACCCAGGTCAGAAGTTGACACAACAGCGAGTGAATATGATAATGTAATTGCGAAGACCCATTCACATCACAGTTGGAACTGTAATGACAATTAAAATTCAAGCTAAAGGTAGGTTTACATAATTTTTTGCATTACTTTTTGCTTTAGATTTTCAAAAAGGATTCCTGTTCTCATAAGTCTGTGATGAAAAAAAAAATTCTTTGTAAAGAAACACAGCGAACAGCCAAAATGCCTGGACATTACTGAGTTTTAAGCGTTCAAAATGATCTTGCGTAACGTTGCCTTTTTTTGGTCAGCCACTTTAAATGCAAATCTGATTTAAATACAAGCTGAATTCTGATTGGCTGTCTAAGTTTGTATTATTTTAATGGAAAGAACAAAAATACAGTGGTTTTCATTTCTGCAACAGTCCACAGCAGGGGTCACCAATCTCGGTCCTGGAGGGCCAGTGTCCCTGCAGGGTTTAGCTCCAGCTTGCCTTAACACACCTGCCTGGATGTTTCTAGTATACCTAGTAAGACCTTGATTAGCTTGTTCAGGTGTGTTTGATTAGGGTTGGAGCTAAAATCTGCAGGACACCGGCCCTCCAGAAACAAGTTTGGTGACCGCTGGTCCACAGCGTGAACAGCACTCCCCAGCAAACAAAAATACATCCAAAGAACATTTCGCTAATGTTCCTATTATGCAATAAAAACTTTTTCAGAGTTTCTGCAGGTTTCACAAAGTTAAATTTAGGACTTTTAAAGACCTTTTTAAGACGGTTAAAATTGAGAAGGAAATTTTAGACCAGGGGTGCCCAAACTCGGTCCTGGAGGGCTGGTGTACTGCAAAGTTTAGTTCCAATCCCAATTAGACACACCTGTAGCTAATCAAGCTCTTACTAGGCTTTCTAGAAACATCCGTGCAGGTGTGTTGAGCCAGGTTGGAGCTAAAATCTGCAGGACATTGGCCCTCCAGGACCAAGTTCGGACACCCCTGCTTTAGACTTATACCAGGGCAGAATGCTAGGGAGTTTTTTCGAATATCCCAGATGGAAAAGATTTTCAGTTGCCCTCTCAAATTATTATGATTTAATACATTAAATAATACAGTAATAATAATAATTAATATTTAATAAAGGTCATGTCAATATCTTAGCTTTTGAACAAATGCTACTACAAAGAAAGTAATTAAAACATTATGGTAAACAGAGTTAAAAATGCTATTAGTGTTAATGGCCAGATTGGGAAGCTATACATGAGAAAAAAATGGAAAATTAAGACCTGTTAAAAAAAAGATTTAAGACCAACAACACAATATTTCAGTGGATTTAAGACTTTTTAAGGCCTAAAATTTAGCTTTTGAGATTTAAGATATTTTAAGACCCCGCGGATACCCTGTATTTATTGAATTTACAAAGTTTGCGTAAAACAAAATTGTCTGTAGTTTATGAGTGTGTGGTAGAGGTAGAGCTGCGGGACCCGACCAGATTTCTTGCGGCTTGGGAATAAATTTCCAAATAAAGCGTGGTAACAGTCGGTAACTCTGGTGTAATTTGAACGGGAGCGAGCAGTCTAACAATATGCCGCTCCCGAGTACGACGTTATTTCGGAACAGCATATCTGTGATTTCCAGCAACGGTAGAGCCAGTGATCCTGACTGTTAAACATGCTGAACCCATGGACCAGCGCTTTCTGCACATGCATTTTATTCTCAGTCTGTGTGCGCATCATCTGCATAATGCTCCTTAGAGCGGGTTTTACCAACAAGGGAGAGCAAAGTGAAGATACGCTGTCCATGAAGGATGTTCAGCTTGCATTAGAAAATGGTCAGTTTACTGTTAGGAAACCCACATCAGGCAAGTCTGGGAGTCTTTTTCATGTGTCGCAGATGCAAATGGAAAAAAATGACCCTTTGCACGATGTGATAATACCTCAAGGTTTTACCCTTTAGCAGTCACAAGACTGGAACCTCAGGTTTAAGGCGGCACTCAAGTCTCATGACAAAAAGGCAAACAAAACACATTTAGCCTACAATCCTTGCACAAGGTACAGTTTTATCCGTTATCTCTCTCTTTTGGTAGTTTAAACCAAAAACCCAATTTAAACTGGAGATTTTGTAAACCAGATCTAAATTTAGCGGGGACGGTTGGGTCAGGTAGAAAATGATTCTAAGCGGGCAGCGGGTGAACAAAGAATGAATATACGGCGGGAGCAGTCGGTGCGGAATAAAACCTGGGCAGACCTCTAGTGTGTGCCTGTTTCCCAGTTTTAGGTTGCGGCTGGACATTACGCAGGGCATCCGCTATGTAAAACATATGCTGGAATAGTTGGCGGTTCATTCCATTGTGGCGACCCCTGATAAATAAGCGACTAAGCCGAAGGAAAATGAAAAAGGAATGAATTTCCAAAGTGTGCATTGTTTTTTTTACATTATAAAAACACTTTTACTGTTTTTTATTGAATGTTAAGGAAAAAATATATTTGAACATCTCTACAAATGTTATAAGAACATATTAATGTTTTTCCAACATTATGAAATAAAAATATTAAAAATTATAAAATTCTCCAAGAAGAATGTATAAATAATGCTGTTTTATAGCATTATTACAAACCACACGACTTTGAGGATAGTTTAAGCAAAAGTTCATCATTTACTCATCTTCACTTCACTGTTCGAAACACTTAGCTGAAACAACACAATTCTTGAGATTTACAACTTAATTGTTTTATGTTGAATCCACTTAAATTTAAAAACTCAATGGATTTGTTTTGAGACAACATGAATGAATTGTATGTGAACCTTAACATTTTTTTACAGTGCTTGATCCAAACCTGTTTGAGATTTTACTTCTGTTGAACACAAAAGAAGATATTTTGAATAATTTTGGCAACCAGTAGCCATTGACTTGCATAGTATTTTTTTTTCCCTGCAAGAAGTTTGGCCAGAGAAAAAATTGGCATCCCTAACTAAGCCTGGTTTCTCTGAAGTTTTTTTTTCTTTCACTTTCGTCAATTGGTAAAGTTGCTTCATCGCCACTGTCACCACTGGCTTGCTTGGTTTGAGACTTGTGGAGCTGCGCATCGATAGATTTGCTCTTTAGTGTTTGGACTTTCAGCAGTGAAAATCAAACCAGACTGAACTTGAACTGGACTGACGCAGTTTCAATTTACTAGAACTTTTATGTTAAGCTGATTTGACACAATCTACTTTGTCAAAGTGCTATAGAAATAAACATAAATTGAATTAAATTGACACGAAGTCAATGGTTAGGGCTTTCAAAGATACTTCAAAGGATCTTTTTTAGTGTTCAACAGAAAAAGAAAGTCATAAATATTTAGAACCACCTGAAGATGAGTTAATAATGAGTACATTTTTATTTTTGAGTGAATTAGCCCTTTAACATAACTGGAAGAATGTTTGATCACAACTTTAAAAAAACTCTCGAAAGCTTATCGTTTAATTTGGATTCCTGTGAAATTAGAAATCTATATCAGGAGGTTAAGACTAAACCACTCTAAACCCGCCGCCCTCTGTACTGTTTAGTAATTTAAGCGCTTGCCTTAATGAGATATAGCATTAGCCTTTTAAAATATCATATGGGAGTTGCATTACAAAATTGGTCTGCCCTGAAGTGCTCCCTGTGGAATTCTAGTCTTTCTCTCAATCTGGCAACCAGGCGCTTCCCTGCTGTTGGCCAATGATGGACAGTCGTGTACTGATAATGAGTAATAGGGCGGCAAGGCTCCTGCCAGAAGAGATATATCGAGTAAATCAATGCAAACGGGAATCGCTCGCGGTCCCTCTGTGTCCTTGAGGCCAACAGGAGACAGTAATAAAGGCAGAACGAGACACCAGCTCTGAGGACCAGCCAAACGACACACGGATAAAATAAGTTTAGGGCTCCTGCACAAATCAAAGAGAGCTGGCGTGGTGTAAAAAGTACTAAAATTATTCTCAATTGAAAGTACAGTCACTGAGTAAAAAATCTACTCGGTTACAGCAAGTACTAGGCTGAAAATATACTTCAGTAAAAGAAAAAGTATCTGTTTAAAGGGGAACTATTATGCAAAAATCTATTTTATAAGGGTTTTAAGCATAGTTTTGTGGCAACATTGTGTGAATATATCCAGCCTCTAATGGTAAAAATGAAATAATTAAATTTTGTATAATTGCACTTGATAAAAACAGCCTGCAGAAACACTTTGATTTACATTCTCTCTTTGTACATGTCATCAGAGGGGGAAAGCCCCGCCTATTAGTGACGATCTCTCTCTAATTAGCGTAGACAGCCCTGAGTGTGAAGCAGCTGTCCGCCATTACAGTTTAGGTAATAAGTAATGTTTGCGTAACAGGTCCCCTTGAAATTGTACTTGAGTACAGAGTAATCTAATTACATTTTTGAGGAATGCAGTAATGTAACGAATTACATTTTACATGTAAATGTATGTAATTTGATTACAGTTATTAAAGTAAATGTAATTGCGTTACTTACAATACAAATATAATATTTAGAAGAAAAAATTAGTTCTTTTAAATCACATTTTTTGCTGCAGCGTTGGTTAATAAGCATGCGTTTTTACATTGCTAGAGAACGCGAGCTGAAATAGCTGCTGTCGAGAGCGGTTGCTTCTTCAGGTAGAAAACAGACATTCATTGAGCATAAAAACTAAAATATTATTGTGAAAGTCAGTCTATGTCCAGTCTATGGAACTTTCGACTGCTTTTAACTCAATCAGCAACTTGTTCAAGCATTTGAACAGAAACCATTCTAGGACAATACTCATCCCCAAGAAGGACACCGGCACCCAGAAGCACAGCGGCCCAACTCAGTCTAAATAGGCTAAATTGAATTTTTTTCACAGGATCGGGAGTGAAATTACCTTCTGAATGTAAAAATAAGCGTAGCTGCTTATGGGGCCGTTCACATATTGCGTGTTTTGCACGCACGTGCAAATTTGGAGCGAATATTGCATGCACTCGCATTTCCAAGGTGCGCGAACTAACCGATCAGCTTCATACTTTGTAAGAAATATACACATTTCGGTAGACTAATTACCTCAGACAAACACAGAACACCACAGTGCTTTTTCATAGTATGGACGTCGATGGTTACAGGTTATCCACGTTTCTTCATGTCCTTTATTTGTGTTAAAAAAATTTATTAAAAAAGACGTGGTTTGGAACAAGTAAATGATGAGAGAATTTCAAGTTTTGGGCGAACTATCTTTTTAGCTCTTGACAAGCTGCTGTGATCAACCCATTGTAATGTTTTATAGTGATTTATTATTAAATCACTAAAAGAGCAGCAGTATATTTTGTATTTTTATAGGTATATTTTAGATGTTTTAAAAGTAACTTCAAAGTAAAGTAATTAGTATTCTGATTACTTTTTACATGAAGTAATTAGTAATGTAATCAGATTACAATTTTCCAATAGTAATCAGTAATTTGTAATCGATTACTTTTTGAAAAGTAACTTACCCAACACTGATTGAGTATTAAAAAAGTAAAGATTTCCAAGCAAAAGTAAACTAAGATTCTTATTTCGTTATATTGAGTCATACTCTAATGCAGGGATGTCCAAACTTGGTCCTGGAGGGCCGATGTCCTGCAGATTTTAGCTCCAACCTGGCTCAACACACCTGTACGGATGTTTCTAGAAAGCCTAGTAAGAGCTTGATTAGCTCCAGGTGTGTCTAATTGGGATTGGAACTAAACTTTGCAGGACACCGGCCCTCCAGGACCAAGTTTGGGCACCCCTGCTCTAATGTGAAGTATTTTGTCAGTCAGACATAATAAGTTTGGATAAAGGCATAAATTAAAATGCATTAGAAAAGTTCAAAAACATCTATCAATAGCAGACAACAATTAAAACAAGACAAAAAAATTTAAGAGATATTCTAATGATAAATCACTTCAAATTGTAGCTTTTTGATTTTGTAGGTAATTCGTAAATTTCACAATTTTCTCATCTGTTAAGTTTAGGGGTGGGGTTTGGGAGTCAACTAACTGTATAAAAAACCTGTAAACTTAAAAACTGGATATTTTCATACAAAATGAAATCCTATGATTTAACCTCTTTTCTGACAGTAGCCTACATAAAATAGTTACATTTTCTCATGAGATCGGGCTGGACATTAATCAGTATCAGTATAATAAAGCATCAGTATACTGTATAATAGTCAATACACACTACCTGACAAAAGTCTTGTCATCTATCCAAGTTTTAGGAACAACAAATAAAAAGGTCAAGGTCCTCAAGGATTGGCCATCCCAGTCACCAGACATAAACATTATTGAGCATGTCTAGGATAAGGTGAAGGTGGAGGCATTGAAGTTAAATCCAAAGAATCTTGATGAACTCGGGGAGTCCTGCAAGAACGCTTTCTTTGTCATTCCAGATGACTTTATTAATCAGTATGTATGGATGCAGTCCTCCAAGCTCATGGGATTCATACACAATATTGATTCTTTTTCCACTGCACCATGACTTTATATTCTATACTATACATTATTTCTGTTAGTGACAAGACTGTTGTCTAAGCAAAGTCAGATGTTACTGTCCTAATTAAATCATAAAAAATCAAGGAATGATCATATTTTATTTAGGTAAAATAAGCGTAGAGGCCTTTGCCTTTTATATAAGCCACTTTTCAAATGATCAACTAGAGGTCAAGTTATTATTTGTTGTTTCTAAAACTTGAATAGGCGACAAGACTTTTGTCAGGTAGTGTATAAAATGTAAATGCAGAGAGAATTTGTAACAATGAAAGCAATGTGAAAAAAAACACACACACTGGTTTTTAAAAGTTAAGCCCACATTGGATTGTCTATTTATCATGTATAATGTGCGTAAGGTGTAAGAAAATCAAATGCAAAAAATGCACTTTGTAAACAAAAACTAACACTGCAACTTTGATTAGTTTAAATCAAATTTAAAGGTCTAAAAAGTAGTATAATCTTCAGAAATGTACTCAAATAAAAATAGCCAGTTTGAATTGTAACTGAATACAATCCCCTGATATTTTCTTCGAGTACTGCAATAAAAAAAAAGCTATGAAAGAAACAGCGTGTCTCACTTGAGCTCTTCCTCCTCGATGAAGCCGCTGGCGTCCACATCCAGAGCTTTGAAGACCAACTTCACGTTGTCGGCAGACAGAGCCTTCAGTCCCACCACATCGAAGAACTTCTTGTGGTCGAAACTGTCAGCAGCTGTTTAATAGAAACACACTTCAGCTGGTAGCATTAGCTAAAAAGCATGGTTTACCACAGAAAACCACCAGTTCCATTCAGTTTCTTAACCAACTAAATGTGTATAATGGAAGTCTGTGAGGTAAGATTTTACTGTACTTCAGGAATAATGTGGTGATGTGACTTATCCACCTCGGGTGTGCATTATTTTTGAATAATTCAAAGGATTAGAGTCAATAATTGTATTTATACAAGGTTTATTGGTTTTTGTCTTTTCTATTTTCTTGCACCTCATATAAGCTTTCGGATTTTTTTGTTTTGTTTTTTGGACTGTTGTAGTTGTGAACTAAAATCATTCAGCATCAGCGACTTGCATTCACATTGTATAGTGAGTACCTATTACACCCATTCAGATGTTCCACCAATACCGCACACTTGTGTAACATAATCAATGATGTACATCCAAGTCAAGGAGATGGAGGGAAGTCAGCGAGTGATAAAACTTTTTTTTTTTTTGAATAAAATGGAGCCCTTGTCCCTAATAACTAGCAAATTTTAACTTCTTTTTTGGTTATGCATTAGAAGTGCATGGGTCTTTTTTCTGGTTCATTTAAAAAAATATGGCAAGCAACTTTCTTTCTTTACATTTAGTCATTAGTAAGGCTTAATATGTAAATAATAAATAATATCTTTTTAACTTGTATTTAATGTTTAAAATGCAAATCCAATTAGATTCACTTTATTTGGTAAACAAAGCAAGTCTCTCACACAATTTATCCACTAAAAGACAGGAAGTATTACTTTACAAACTGCATTGTACATAAATCAGATGAACATTTTCATATTAGTCAATAATATTACTGTATTTAATTAATAAGTTAATAAATATAGATTTACACACATTTACTCAAGTAAATAAACAGAATTAATGATGGGCTGGAAATTTGCAGAATTCTGCGTGCGCAGATTCCGTGTGGGCCTAGTACATTAGTACACTGAAAAAAAACATTCATTGGATTTACAAAAATTTTTAGATAACTGGTTGCAAACTATTTTTATGGGCTAAATTTAAACATGGAAATTAAATGTAGTAATGTTCAACTTTATTTGTTTGTTTAAAATTCAGCCCAAATCAATTATTTTCAACCAGTTACTTACATTTTTCATTTTCTTTTCGGCTTAGTCCCTTTATTAATCAGGGGTCACCACAGCAGAATGAACCGCCAATTTATCCAACATATGTTTTACGCAGCAGATGCCCTTCCAGTCACAACCCAACACTGGGAAACACCCATACACACTCATTCACACACACACACTACGGACAATTTACCCAATTCAATTCACCTGTACCGCATGTCTTTGGGCTTGTGGGGGAAACTGGAGTAGAAACATGAGTAGAACATACAAACTCCACACAGAAATGCCAACTGACCCAGCTGGGGCTCGAACCAGCAATCTTCTTACTGTGAGGCGATCGTGCTACCCACTATGCCACCATGGCACTCTTTTGGTGAATCAAAAAATTTCTTTTTTTTTTCAGTGCAGACATAAAAAGTCAAATGGGAGAGGTGCCCATGTTTACAAACCGATCTATTATATTATCATCTAATGTATTAATCATTACAGACTATAAGAAAAGTTAAGGTTGATATCATTTTTTGCATGATACACACACACACACACACACAGTAATGACACACACACACAAAAAAACAATAATGATTTTTGTTATTTTTTTCCTCTTGCCCCATAGACTTCCACTGTAAGTGCATTCGTTTAAATATAAATGTGATGGTTAAAAAGCAAACAAGCTGAGATTATTTTCTGTGGTTATTAAAGGGTTAGTTCACTCAGTAATAGTGATTTAACGGATCACAAATCTCACGGTTTGGATCACACGGTTTTTGAGTCAAGGATCGGACCATTTTTCGGATCAGCAACAAAGGGAGGAGACAACATCATTGCTTTCCATTTATACAAAAAATTACTGCAAAAACCATTGGTTTTAACATACAGAACTTAGAACCTTTAATTTTAATAAAAATAAAAATCAAGAAAGAACCAGCAGAAAAAAGAAAAATATTCATTTCAAAATATGATCTTTGCTCCTGTTGCTGATAAAGCTAAATATAGAAATCTAACATCTTATACAATAAATCATATTTATTTTCAATTAATGATTCAACAATTCACACATAAAACTTCTTGTTTCATTATAGGTGGATCATTTTTAAAAACCAATTCAGTGACATCATTTTGATGGTTGTTTGTCGCCATCTGTTGGTTACACAATGTAAATTGCTTTCACCAGCGTCAAACATTCACCAGCGTCAAGTTCCATTAAACTGGGATTTTAATCTTTACCATAAACATCAGTGTTTATATCCGAACTGTTCTCCCAGTACTTCTGTGTTATTTGACTGTTTGTAACTAATTGAAAAAGTGTGAAAACTGAATCTATCTCAGTCAAAAGCAGATTTGAATGCAGCGCTTCGAGGGATTAATAAACCTATTCAAATCATTATCATCATTAATCATTCATGTTGCGTGGGTTTGAATTGAGATCACGATCTTTTAAAGTTTAATTGTGCAGTTTTACACTGAATGCATTCATGGAGGCTTAACAAACAGTGACAGAAAACACTTTCAATTAATAACCTAGGAAAGCATTGAGGTAGGTTACACCACAACTTTTTTCGTCATCATTATATTTTACAGAGAAGACTGGATGTTTTCATACATGTGATTTGAATCACGTGGGAGGCGATCTCTCTGCAGTTGTTATAAATGTTGGATTAAACTACAAGTTCAAAAAGTTATTAATCTGTGGGTCACGTGTATTCCAAACCGTGGGTTGTAATCCGTGATCACTGATCAACCGTGATCTGTTGTACCCCTGCTCAATAATAAAAACTACTTTTCATTTTTTTGGCCGCAAAAAGATGTTCTTGGAGCTTATTACAAATACATGTGAACCGCTAAAGTTACATGGAATGTTTTGAAAATGTTTTAGTTCCTTTTCTGGACTCTGAACAAGTCTGGTGTTTATGGAGGATGAGGGAGCTCTCTGATTACATCTAAAATACCTTTATTTGTGTTCTGAAGATAAGGTCTCAGGATTGAAATGACATGAGGGTGAGTAATTAATAACAGAATTTTAATTATGCATGAACTAACCCCTTAACTAAATATCCTGACATTCCAGGAATATATATATATATATATATATATATATATATATATATATATATATACTGTATATATATATATATATATATATATATATATATATATATATATATATATATATATATATATATATATATATATATATATATATATATATTTTTTAGAAAGTCTTATTCCATATGAGGAAAACTATATTTAATCTTTGTAAAATGTTGCTTATAGTTAGATTTGAAGTTGGGTTATTATTTACATATTATATATTAACATACAATTTTCTTCTAATAATGTTAAATTAAATTTGATTAAGTTAAGATTAAATTAAAGATTAAATTAAAGCGTATTTTAATCACCATATTTCGCAGGTGAGTGAAATTATATACTTGTATACAAACTCTAAAAATGTATTTGCTTTACTTTAGATAATTTATCGTTTATAATTTTTTTAGACCTTAAATGCTCTCCAGAATCTGACAGATTGATTAGCTGTAGGCTATAAAACAGTCGTCTGAAAAACTGTCGTACAGTTTTATGCCTGACTAACACAGACTATGTTTAAAATACTTAAATTAAAGATTAAATTAAAGATTAAATTAACAAAAAATGTTAAATTCTTTAGACGTTCCCCCCGTTCCCCCCCCCCCCTGTTTAACCCCCCCCCCCCCCTCCATTTTTAGCTCAGGTTAACTACTTAAGAGTATTTTAATCACCATATTTGCATTAGCAGGTTCTGTATGTTTTACTAAACTCACCTTTGAATTGGTCAAGGGCTTTCTTGATATCGTCATCTTTCAAAAGGTTTTTCATGGCCATCTTGACAGCTTGAGGAGTGAGGGAGAAAGAGAGAGATATTATATATTAGGTGCTAATAACTGATATAAACGTAATGTGTGCCAAAATATGTGTTTGCGAATCAACACTACAGAATTTCCCAGGAGGTTTTAAGCAGCACAGGACCCAGACTGAAGAAAAAAAAATGTATTTAGTCTTTTTCTGTTTGTAGTAAAATGCCAGGAAAGCTCCAATCTAATTCACTGCATTATGTTTTTCTTGCATGTTAAATACAGCACACAATGACTTATGCAATTATAGTCTTAGAAAAAGGAAGTAGGTTGTGTTTATTTTTATCACCAGGGATTTTACAGTCATGTCTTTAATCTAGTGCTAATTTTATTGTGTTGTCTATGTGTTTATCCATTTAGATTAGTCACGTCTTTAACCACTGAAATGGCTCCCCTTGCCTTTATCTAAGGTTACCTTTATACAACAATAATCCAAAAACTGAAATGTAATTTTTGCTTACACATGAAAACAATGCCATATTATTGATGCTCACATGGATTTGCAAAAATGTCAAAAAAAGCAGAGTTTTGCATGCCAGGCCAGTAGGGGGCAATGATACTTTTAAAGTTATGGAGCCCAACATTGTTTAGGATGCAAGGTATTCGCTCATGACTATAGACTAAACACTTAATAAACATGAGCACTTTGTTTTTTTCAAAAGTGACATTTGCAGTGTTTACACAAAGACCACGGTGGTATTGTTTTTCAAAACCCCGCGCTTCAAACATGTTTCGAAAATGTGTATTTTCAAGCCCCTAAAATGTGCATAAATGAACCATAAAAATGCATTAAAATAAAATTCTTTAGCTAAAAATGGTGCCGCGTAAACTCAAGAAAATTTTACACGCGGATTATATTTTGCTACAAATCTTTAACCTATTCGATTTTTAAGTCTCCAAAACTTGAAATATGGTTTATCACAAGTAAGTAGATAAACTAAACGGTTCTTGTCGTGAAGTTTCATGTTTAGCATTTTTGATACTCCAAAACTCAAATTAAAATTGCAAGCTGCTTTTTCCATTAGTATTCACAAGAAGTGCTATAGTGGCATTAGTATCAAGCGGCAACATCCCGCTCTCCCTCGTGAAGCCAATACGGAAGTAACTGAAAATGCAATTCATCGACTGGCCTTTGGGGGCTGGCTCCAGGAACTCCATATTTTCACTGACTGCAATGCTAAATTGGCCAATTTTACAGCTGATAAAAACATGTTTAGAGCCTGGTACAAAAGACTGTTTTGATTCAAATAGCTAATATTACTCTTCATTAAAACTGTGAGGGGTGAATTTTTTTATAACTCATCCGTTTCGTATATATTAAGTTATATTAAGTCACCATAATTAAGGGCGAGGCCACTTAAGTGACAGGTAGGTCTCGCTGCTCGCTGTCTCGTCACCTCCATTTCGCAGGTGGGTGAAATTATATACTTGTATACAAACTCTAAAAATGTATTTGCTTTACTTAAGATATTTTATCATTTATAATTTTCTTTAGACCTTGAATGCTCTCCAGAATCTGACAGATTGATTATCTGTAGGCAATAAAACAGTTGTCTGAAACATTGTCGTACAGTTTTATGCCTGACTAACACAGACTATGTTTAACATACTACGTCCATATCTTTTACAGTCTGTGGTTAGCATACACACAAAATTCACCTTGGCGTTCACTTCAAAGTTTAATTAATTGAATCAATCCTGTCAACCCTGTCAACCCATATTTTATAATTCTATCCTGCTATCATCTCGTAAAGGTGATTTTCCCGTATTTCGCCCCGTATCTTTCTATGAAAGGTGGCATCAAACATCCGATCCTCCCTATTTGCAAACCATACCGCCGAACCTCCAGAGGACGCCCCTTGCTCTTAAATGTGAATCTGTTCTGTTCTTTCATTTAATTTAGACATGAAAACATTTTAAAATAAATATTAAAAAAACTAGGGCATTCCCTTCCTTTCCATTACCACCAACACCTCTCCTATGCAATCCTCAAAACAGTCCGTTCATGTAGTGACTGTAGTGATAAATAGATGCTGTTTCCCAAACGGATTCTGTACAAGTGATTTGAAGCAGCGCGAGATGGGGTGGGATATTCCTTATTATCACATCTCGATGTTGCATTTGTGCTATTTTAAAACAGTCGAATAATCCCAAATTGGGTTGATGACAGTTGAAATTAACCTAGAAACTGTAAATAAAAATACTGTAAGAATGTTTGAACTTAATATATCAAACCTGATGAAGTTTTAGCAAAATGATCAATATAACTCAGTACCACAAATGTTGCCAAGAAACTGATTCTCAAGTGCCAGTTATACCCAATTGGCAAATGGCAGTTACTATCCAAAGGTACTGATGTTGAACGAAATCCTCCTCCTGCTGTATCAGCTTACTATTAGATCCATTAGTGTCCAAGCTCAGGCAACTGCTGTAAGGAACACTAACCAACAATGAGATCTGCTGCCAAGAGAACAGATTCGATTGCTCTCATTTCAGCCTCTTCTGATTGCAAGAGTTCCTGTTGCCCGTAAATAACTTTACAGCATTCATACGCTGCAAAGGTGGCATGCACACAGGCATGACAGCTGTGTATGTGTTTGTATGTTTGTCTATTTAAGTTGAGGTATGTTTCATCCAAGTGTGTTGGGATGGGCTGAAAGGCCTTTAGATAAGAATGTGTTTGCCCTCTTGAGAAACTCTATCCTTCTGTAGTTCGGATACTATATATGTGCGTGAGGGAGTGAGATCACAGATTATAAAGTGAAGTGACATTTGAGGTCTCCCTTGTAATGCTAAGACAGACATCTGACTGATTTACTACACTTCACAAATCAGTGACCAGCATTCAAAACCAGATGTTAAACTTTACAAGTACATCGAAAAAAGGATAAATCCTGCTGAGATCACAAGAAATTACATAATGCTATAGGAATTTGTTAGCTCGCTAATGCTAGCACAACAAATGTAGAGAAATCAAATGTGAAAATATATGACATGACATATGAGAGGGTGTTTCTTTAATGGTTCTTCCACTTACAGCAGGTGTTTACTGGCACCATGCAACTGTTTACACAGTTGCTCCAATAGCTTTGCCAATAAAAACTACTTGGACAAATAGATATAAATCAACCAATCAATATTTTCATGCATGATAACAGTTGGGTGTAAGGATTTTAGACTTTCTGACAAACAATCACTGTTTAAAAAATGGCACAGTCTTAATGTATACTACAAAAGTGCTGAGGCTCGATTTGGGGTTACACCAGAGAAACCTTCTGGAGAATCCTAAGACACTCTTGTATAAATGTTAGTTCTTTGAGGAACCTCCACAACTCATATTGTCCTCCTGTAGAATCTTGAGACACCTTTGTGTAAAGGTTAGTTCCTTGAGGAACATAAAAAACCAAACAATTTACTTCTGGAGGTCCTCAAGACACTTTTAAATGTTGGTTAGTTTAAGAAACCTAAAACCCCCCACAATTTAATGCTGAAAATCACTGTTGTTCTGCAGGATGGGTAGTTCTTTGAGGAATTTAAACAATTACAATTTACTTCAAGAAGTTTCAAAGACATTTAATTGAGATATACAATGAAGTTCCTCAAGAATAAAACTGGGATATATTTGAGTCACTTTCAAAAGGTGTCCAGAGGTTTTCCAGAGTCTTCAGCTACTGTGTAGATCAAAGGAAGTCCTAAAGTTCCCTCAAATATCTTCTATTTTTAGATGTTGCTTTTGGTTATACCTTAAGCCATGCATAATACCACATTATAAAATAAATGAAGCAGAAGCAAACAGACCAATGATCTCAAGTGATCAGAGCTTTAAAAATTATTTCAAAAATCAAAACAAATGGTTTGCCAAGATATCAGCCTGCAATCACATTTCAGAAAGCATGATCTCAAGTATTTTTTCAATGGATTTTTCTATGGTGTTTAATTTATCCAGGAAACTCTCTGAGGAAACTGACTCAGACCCCGAGACTCTGTCCTTACCTGTGTGAAGGGAAAGCTGGCGGGAGGAGAGACTTGGAGAGAGAAAGAGCCAGAGGTGAGAGATGGAGATCTACCAGGCGTCTTATATACTCTGGCTTACTCTATGTCTATTTCAGGATAGACTGGGTCATAACGCAACACGCAGGAGAATGAAGGATTGTGTGTGTGTGTGAGACAGAGAGAGATCACTTTCTTGGTGGCACTAACGAATCAAATGCTACTATTAATATTCAGCTCCCATTTGAGTTGTTGTGTCCTCTCTGTAATCTGTCTACTTCTCACTCTTCGGCTTCTAAAGCATCGTTCCAAAGCCTAATGAACTTCCTTGCTCTCTTTATGCTGACTGGAATGGGAAATGGTGACTCATTTGAAACACTCCTACCAGGCAACTCCACATGATACAGGAGACTCAAGAGTTGATTCCAGGGGAACAATTTTTCCCATTCACAGGATTTTAGTAAAGATTTCTGGATACAGAACCAATTCAACCAGTTTTACCTCAACCCTGATCAAACCCACTTGTTTTAAACATTCTCTAATCCTGAAGACCTTGATTAGCTTTTTCAGGTGTTGTATAAAGGTTGGAACTAATGGCTCTTTTCCATCCATGGCATGGTACAGCTTGGTATGCCTTGCTTTTGGGGAGTTGTACCATATCAAAGACTATAGAATACACAAGATGTGTCACTCGTATAGTTTTGAATGGGGAAAAGTGTAACGATCAATATGGCAAATGGAGCCTTGCCTACTAGTACAGCAACCAATCATCGATTGCTATAGACTGACGTTTCTCCGGGGGAAAAGCTTAGACTAGACATGTGTTTTTACGACAGTTTTTTGTGGTCAACAACAGCACTGGAATCTCAGTAAATACTTGCTTCACAGACATAAGAAATATATCCAAATAAAGCTTGAATCTGTACTTTTAAGTGAACCAACTACTCTTAAAAACAAAAGTTTTTTTTGTTTAGTAATCTGTATGAAATGAACGCAAGGTACAGTTGGTCCTGTCAAACGCACATTACATGACAGCAGCTACTCAAACACCCCACAAACAAGTTGTGCATTACTTTAGAAGACCAGCGCAATCTGACGAAACATTATTCAGAGGATGATGATGTGTAGAACAGCCATATATGAGGTTGGTGTCGTGATCTTGTTCTTTTTGAGTGCGCATTAGCTCGGGCAACATGAAAATATACATATCTTGTTTGATTCGGACGTTTAGAAATGAAAGTTACTTTATCAATAATTCCAAATATGTAATGTAATCATAAGCTTGGAAACAGTTTTGGAGAATTTGATGTTTCCCCATTCAGACAGAATTCCAGAGCATATTATCTGAGAGGCATTTCAAAGATGGCTGCCGAGTGAAATGACTTGTCTTAAAGGGGCTTTGACCATACCCAGCAATTTTTTCAATGCCACCTTGGCTGAAGTTCCAACCAAGCTTTACCAATACTAAAATGTAAACACTGCAGGTACAAAATTGACCAAAGAAGAAGTCAGCGAGTGGAGTTGCTAAATTAATTTATTTAACCATAAATAAAATAAAAAAGTTGTGGATAATTTTGAAGGACACTCCACAATTACAGTTGGACAAATGGGTAACTTATGCTACAATTTTTATATCCAAGCTAACTGCATACTCAATGCAAAACCTTTTATGCAATAAATATATATACAGTGCATCCGGAAAGTATTCATAGCACTTCTCTTTTTCCACATTTTTTTTTTGTTGCAGCCTTATTCCAAAATGGATTAAATTCATTTATTTCCTCAAAATTCTACACACAATACCCCATAATGATAATGTGAATTTTTTTTTTTAATTGTTGCAAATTTATTAAAAATAAAAAACCTGAAAAATCACATGTACATCAGTATTCACAGCCTTTGCTCAATACATTGTTGATGCACCTTTGTCAGCAATTACAGCCTCGAGTCTTTTTGAATATGATGCCACAAGCTTGGCACACCTGTCTTTGGGAATTTTTGCCCATTCCTCTTTGCAGTACCTCTCAAGCTCTGTCAGGTTGGATGGGAAGCCACGGTGTACAGCCATTTTCAATAGGATTTACGTCTGGGCTCTGGCTGGGCCACTCAAGGACATTCATTGTGAAGCCACTTCGTTGATATTTTGACAGTGTGCTTTGGGTCATTGTCCTGCTGAAAGATGAACCGTTGCCTCAGTCTAGAGCACTCTGAAGCAGGTTTTCATTCAGAATGTATCTGTACATTGCTGCATTCATCATTACCTCTATCTTTCCAGTTCCTGCTGCTGAAAAACATCCCTACAGCACGATGCTGCCACCAACACACTTCACTGTAGGTATGGTCTTATCCTGGTGATGAGCGGTGCCAGGTTTTCTCCAAATGTAACGCCTGGCATTTACTCCAAAGAGTTCAATTTTAGTCTCATCAGAACAGAGAATTTTGTTTCTTATGGTTTGAAAGTCCTTCAGATGTTTTTTTGGCAAATTCCAGGTGGGCTGTGGCCTCTGTCTGGCCACTCTACCATACAGGTCTGATTGGTGGATTGCTGCACAGATGGTTGCCCTTCATAAAGGTTCTCCTCTCTCTACAGAAGACCGCTGGAGCTCAGACAGAGTGACCATCGCGTTATTGATCACCTCCCCGACTAAGGCCCTTCTCCCCCAATCATTCAGTTTAGATGGTCGGCCAGCTCTAGGAAGAGTCCTGGTGGTTCCAAACATCTACTTACGGAAGATGGAGGCCACTGTCCTCATTGGAACTTTCAGAGCAGCAGAAATTTTTCTGTAACCTTCCCCAGCTTTGTGCCTCGAGACAATCCTGTCTCGGAGGTCTACAGACAATTCCTTTGTCTTCATGCTTGGTTTGTGCTTTGACATGCA
Organism: Danio aesculapii; assembly: GCF_903798145.1. NCBI lineage: Eukaryota > Metazoa > Chordata > Actinopteri > Cypriniformes > Danionidae > Danio > Danio aesculapii. The sequence continues at coordinate 31,785,862 of NC_079456.1, read as the reverse complement.
CTATCAACGCTGGGACCTTATATAGACAGGTGTATGCCTTTTCAAGTCATGTCCAATCAACTGAATTTCCCACAGGTGAACTCCAGTTAAGCTGCTGAAACATCTCAAGAATGATCAGTGGAAACAGAATGTACCTGAGCTCAGTTTAGAGCTTCACGGCAAAGGTTGTGAATACTGATGTACATGTGATTTTTCAGGTTTTTTACTTTTAATAAATTTGCAACAATTTCAATTTTTTTTCACATTATCATTATAGGGTATTGTGTGTAGAATTTTAAGCAAATAAATGAATTTAATACATTTTGGAATAAGGCTGTAACATAAAAAAAATGTGGAAAAAGTGAAGCGCTATGAATACGTTCCGGATGCACTGTAGATTTACTTGGACAAGCCTTGTAATATCTCCCAGCTCAGTCAGACTCGCCTCCAAATTGTTCATCTTAGGATGTGGAGCCGCGAACAAAATTACAAAAAAAGCTGTGCACTCTGCCAGCCGAAACGATGCGGCATGCACGCAAAGCAAACCTCTGCCAACACCGAAATGACGTCACATTTGCTGTGCGCACTCAGTCGAACTAGCAGACAAGTCGAGTATAAACCAGGCTTAACAGACTGATGCAGAATGATGTCAAATGGCACAAATCTATTTGTTTGCCAATTGTTCTTTGCAGTGTGGAATTAGAATACCTTTCAAATTAGAGTTGCATTGATGGTATGCAAATATTCATAAGGTCTAAGAATAATTTTCAAAAATTAAACGTTTATGGCCCTAACATCTGGGTAACTTAAGTAACTGTGTCATGAAGTGATTTTCAATTGTATTATTTCCACCAAATCTCCAGGCACTTGTCGCTGCCATTTAAGCCCTGGTGTTGAAATATCTTTGTCCAAGATTTACGGTGATTGAGCCATGAGCCCCCATCCAAAAAAGACCCGGGATGGGTTTCACTCACACTTAACCCATACTTAAGACAGCCGACGAAAGACAGGGAGAACCTCCTTACACATGTTTACACACAACACCAGTGCATGGTGCGTATACTTAGCCCTGTGTGATCCCCTGTAACGTGACACTGCATTAATCAGAGCATCTATATCAAACCAGCTGGGTTTCAGATGTCTCTCGTTCTATAAATCTCATTCTATATAGCTATTCTAGCAGTCCTCTGTCCGCTTCTTGGTCTTGTTACAAATAAATCACCAGTCACACAAAGCTTCCCAAAATTCCTTAGTATGTACTTGAGCTGTAACCAATCTATATGTCTCTGTCACTCTTTCTTTTTCATAGCTGGACTAAATTTATTGGTCAAGGTTGGAGGTTGAATCCATTTCCACAGTGTGTGGCAGTGTCACAAGTCTGTGGATATATGACGTGATAATAGGAGCCTCTGTGTTGGCATTATATATACAAGCAGGTGTTCTTGAGTTTGTTTTTTTACTATTGGATATATTTTATGTATTGTGACTTTTGCTAGTCACAGTGTAGCCTGTCACATCGAGATAAATGTGAATGACTGTATGTGCTTGTCAACTCTTAGCAGTTTCTCTTTGGCACCTCGGAAAGTGGCACTCAATCCTGTCAGCTCAACTAACTGATGTGAAATGCTTACTGCACAAGCACCCACACACATATGCTAACAGCACAGTGATTTTCACTCTTCTCCTGTGACTGTAGTCTGTATTTATATGTTTTTGCAATTATATACACTCACCTGCAACTTTATTAGGTGCAGCTTGCTAGAACTATGTTGGATCGACTCAAAAAGTGCTGGACACACATCTTACATATGTTAAAGGAACTTATTTGAGCTATTTTCCTGCTAGAAGTTAATATTAAAATTGTGTATTCTGTGGTCTAAAAGCAATGGACAAGGTCAGCTGTAATACCTGGGTACTTTAGGTTGTGTCACTTAACTAATGATCAGTTTGTACTAAATGGCCCAAAGATAACCAAGAAAATCTCCCCCACAACCTGCCAACCTGTTTCATTCATTATCTGAGTCTGAACAATCTTTTATTTTGAAAAAAATTACTGTATTCTCTCAGTTACATCTTGGTCACTTGACCGCCTAAATTTAACCCACAAGCTAGCAAAATTTGTAAGAAACCGACGTCTGTGGATTTTGCGAAGGGCAAAATCAAATTATGAATCATGAATCCAGCATGTCTGTGCAAGAAGAAGATTGATCACTGGGGTCGTAAATGATGGCAGCCGTTCACATATCATACTTTTTCCATGCACAAGTTTGTTATTTCCAATGGAGGTACACGCTTTGTGCACTCCAAATATGCACGTAAGTGGTGCGATGTGCCTTCCAATTACACCAAGTTGAAAACATAATGCCGTGAGCGTACCGCGAGTCACGTGACAAGAACTGACCGATCAGCTTCATATTTTGTATGGAATATACACATTTTGGTAGCACAGGAGTGCTTTTTAATTTTCTCCATAAATAAAACTTTCAGTGTTGCAGCAATATTTTGCCAGCTTGTCATCATCTGAGAAAATGGTTTAAGGTCATCTAGCAATCTACACTCTCAGAAATAAAGGTACGCGAGCTGTCATTGTGGTGGGATCAATATGGACTCATTCATTCGTTCATTTTCTTTTTGGCTTAATTCCTTTATTAGTCCAGGGTTGCCACAGCGGAATGAACCGCCAACTTATCCAGCATATGTTTTATGCAGCGGATGCCCTTCCAGCTGCAACCCATCACTGGGAAACACCCATACATTACTCTTTTCACATACTTTTTTTTGTGATAAACATTTTATTGTCTTTAGATTCACAAAATAAAAGATATTCAAACAAACAAACAAACAGGGGATGGGGAGCAACAGAAATATCAACAATTTTCGAACTTAAAAAAAAAAAACATTTGCCATGCATCAATGGTACTAGGTTTAGCCTATTAATTTGTGCTATTGTACCTTCACAAGTCCCTATTTTAAGGAGGTTATGAATCTAAAATGTTTTTGCACACATCTGAGGAGTAAACCAATTTTGTATGATTGCTTACTTTGCAGCTGTAAAACCGGCAAACAACATTCTTTTCTTTAGTGTACTTATACAAAAATTAGAATTGTCATTGAGAAGACAAACCAGGATTAGACACATAATCAACTTGTAGTAAAAAAGACAAAACAGAATTTACATGAGACTACAGGTCGACAACAATTGTACATTCCCAAAACATATGGAGAAAATTACCGGAAGATACAGTGTTACAGATATGACATTTGTAGTTCGACTGCAGTTTCATTATAAACCTTTTATAAGGAGTTATGTATGCTCTGAGTAAAACTTTGAAATGGATAAGACGATGAACTAAGTTTTTAGAAGTTAAGATTAGTCTAAACCACACCCTGTCTCAGTCAATCGATAAGTCTCCTGCAATATAAACGCATTCATTCATTTTCTTTTCGGCGTAGTCCCTTTATTAATCTGGGGTCGCCAAAACGGAATGAACCACCAACTTATCCAGCATATGTTTTACGCAGCAGACGCCCTTCCAACCTATCACTGGGAAACCCATACACACTCATTCGCACACACACATAAATACACTACGGACAATTTAGCCTACCCAATTCACCTGTACCGCATGTCTTTGGACTGTGGGGGAAACCGGAGCACCCAGAGGAAACCCACGCATTCACAGGGAGAACATGCAAACTCCACATAGAAACGCCAACTGACCCAGCCGAGGCTCGAACCAGCGACCTTCTTGCTGTGAGGCTACAGCACTACCTACTGCGCCACTGTGTTGCCCCCAATATAAACTCTTTAAGTACAAATGTGTACCTTTTTATAAGGTGCCACCCCAGTAACAGCTCACGTACCTTTATTTCTGAGAGTGTACGTACACCCCACCCAGCCCCAGGCCACAGTAAAATTGTGAATTGTTGATCAGTCCGCGGTGACAAAAAGGTTGGCGACCACTGTTCTACAGGAATTTCACTAGTTTCTTCAGCTGTAGCTCATCTGCTTTAAAGTTTATGTGTTATACACCACAATCGGTTGTACCTATGGTTATTTGAGTAATTGTTGTCTTTCTATCAGCCTGACCACTGTGGACAATCTACCTCTGACATCAACAAGGCATTATTAACCTCAGATCTGCTGCTTTTTTCAGACCATTTTTTGTAAACCCTTATCCCAATATATCAGCAGTTTCTGAAATACTTAGACCAGCCCATCTTGCACCAACAACCATTCTAATTTGTAATGTAGCCTAATGTAATGGACTGACTCTACTGTGTATTTTCCTTAACAAGTGAAAAGTGTCTGTGCGATCACTTCTTTCTTTTTGATTTTTAAAGAAATTGATACTCCTATATATGTTTTGATTGTTCTAAATAGGACTAACCAAGTGGAGCCCCAACGAGTCAAAAATCTGTCTTGCTCTCAGGGATTCCCTTTTAACACAGCACTTCCCATCTGTCAGAAATCGAGATATTGTACTGTAGCTTGATCCTGCCTACTTGACTAATCCAGTGTCTCTCTCTCTCTCTGACAGACACACACGCTCTCTTTCTGTACTGTTTGACCCTCTGTTCTCTCACCATGCAAGGGTGTTTCACTATTTCTACCAGCCCTATTATATTACCCTGCCTCAGCAATACTCACACACAGGGTTGGCTGTGGAAGAGAAAAACGAAGACTGAAGGAAAGACAGAGAGACAGGAATAGAAAGAAAATGGATCCACAAATGGACTGTCCTTCTGCTAATAAATAAGGAGTGATGAGAGGAGTGAAAAGCCAGGTTGGTTGGAGAAGGACTATTGGTCAGGGGCTACTTAAGGTGGTTTGTTCAGAACATGTTTTTGCATTTCACTGTAGCACATTTCCATTACTTTTCATTTATTGAGAGTGTAATCCTTCTTGGTGAGCTACCACCAGGATTTGACTAAAGCAAGGGTGCTTAAGTCTCATGGTGTTCCTGGAGATCAACCTTTTGCAGTTTAGCTTCAACCCTGATCAAACACAACTAAAACAACTAAGAAGGATCTGAAGGAGCACTTGGCGATTAAAGACAGGTATGTTTGATCAAGGTTGAAGCTGAACTCTGCAGGAAGGTAGATCTCCAGGAACAGACTTGAGCACCCCTGGTCTAAAGAAATGAGTGGTGGGTACAATAACAAGAACCCTAAGTGCAACAACGCCTAGCATCAGTCACTAAAGTACCTATTGAATCTAGGGTAGTGATGCTTACCCGCATAGATTTTACCAGCTTGCCTCCATTGTACTCACACTTCACACCTAGACTTCACACCTATCTGGGTCACTATCTAGCTCTACTGAAACCACTCTAAATTTCAACTGGCATGGGAAGAATGGATGCTAACATGAACATGCAGTCTTTAGGATGAGTCTTTAGTGTGCCTCTTGAGGCCAGAGTAGTGAGGTTTACCAGCAGTTTTTACTAGCTGGACTCCAATACACTAATCTCCCCCATCAGGATCATAGTACCATTGGTTCTACTCGGATCACTTCAAATAGGATTTGAGCTGACATGTAAAGTGGGGACTCTATCCAGTACAGTAAAAACTTCAGAGGTTTCCCAACACTGATTATATAAGCTTATCTCTGTTACTCTCCCATCCGGGTCATGGCACCAACGTACCCTCATTTGTTCTGCTCGGACCACTCCAAACTGAATACAAAATGTCATGGGAGGCAAGGATGGCAATAAGGATGCTGAAGACTTGATAATAAAGCATCTAGCATCAATCTCAGAGTGCCTGTTGAAGTCAGGGAAGTGGGTTTTACTTGCTGGCCTTAAACTCCAGCTTGCTGGTCTCCAGAACACAAACGTACATAAGATGGATACGTTTGACTGTTCTGCGCACATCTCATGCAGGACACAGCTTTCTAAAAGTATGTCAAGGCCTTGTTTTTTTGTCATTTTTGTCCTTTGACTTGTGTGTCACATTTGACTACAAAAACATGTTTAGTGTGAATGTCTACTTACACCACAATTACAATCACATGAGGAACAAGAAGTTAAACCACTAGAGTTTTCTCATTTTTAATCATGTGTATCGCTTCATTCTGTATTATCTTGATTAAAATTAGCTCAACAGTGTTGCGGGTGTTCCGAGTTCTGGTTCCAACTCAGGGACCTTTCCTGATCCCACCTCTCTTTCTCTCTCCAACATTGCTTTCTTTCATCATACTTTCCTGTTGAAATTAAAGCTATTTTTAATTGACATAAGCTGAACAGACCTGAATAATAATGGACACAATTGGCTTATCTGTATAGTTGATCTGTGGAATGCTTTGATCTCTTCATGGATCAGCAGTCATTCATTCATTCATTTTTTCAAGGTTTATTCCCTTTATTCATCAAGGGTCGCCACGCGGAATGAACTGCCAACGTATCCAGCATATGTTAAACACAGCGGATTCCTTTCTAGCTGCAACCCAGTACTAGGAAACCTCCATACACACATACACTACGACCACTTTAGTTTATTCAGTTCTCCTTGACTTGCTGTGAGGTGACAGTTATCGACTGAGTCACCATGTAGCCCCTAGGTCATATTTTACTAGCATCTGCGAAAAAGTATGTAAGACACAATTTGATTTTATCCAATTTAATTAGGGATGTCCAGATCCAATCTCGTGATTGGGCCCGATCACGCGGTTTCAAACTTGATCGGAATAGGACGTAACCTAGGGTTGGGTACTGAAACCCGGTGCCATTATAGCACCGGTACCTTTGTAATCGGTATGTACCGGATCAAATCAGCATATGAACTTCGGTGCCACTGGTGCTGCGACAAGAACATAAGAAGCATCAAGGGGTGCATTAAAGGCACACATAGGCGTTGGTTCACACCATCTCTAAACATTTAATTCTAAACAACTTTGAGGAATATGGACATGCGATGTCAGGCGATTGTTATTGTTGCTTACGGAACGCAATGCGCACAGTACAGCGCATACAGCCTGGTTTTCGGTGAGCAGGAGCGACACTCTTCAGATCAACATGCATGATCGCGTTCATCAAATTTGCTTAAACTAAGCATTCTAAAGCGTATTTTACAAGCAAGGATTCTGACACAGCAACGTACTTTACAAAAGTTGTGTGTAAGGGGGAAACATGTCAAACTTAATGACACATTTGAGGGCTCAAAAAGGCAAAGGAATGCCTCTCTCGCGTGCTTTAGGTGTCACGTGAAATAAATTTTTTTGCCTTCATTCATTTTTGATTTCCGTCTTCAACACATGATTTGTTTACAGCACATTTTTTAACATAATAGTTTAAATAAGTAATTTCTAATATCTACTTTTTTATCTACCCTATAATGACGGTCAGTGCATAATATTTTCCTAGTTATTTTGCAAGACAGTTGTATTCAGACAAAGTCCCTTTAAGTATTTTATAGTCTTTTATTCAGATTAAAGTGTAATTTAAACACTTAATTAGTTAACTACGAAAGTTTAAATAATTTGTCAAATTATTTTGTAACTGATTTGTTGTGTATATCAAAAATATACAGTAAATATAAAGGAGGCTAGTAATACTGACCTTATTTTTATTTAAATTAAAAACTGCTTTTATTCATGAAATAAACAATAAGAAATAGGACTTATTATGACTCCAGAATATTTTTTTAGGAAACACTGTAAAAATGTTCAGAAACATTATTTTAAATGAATGGGAGGGCAAAATAAATTGACTTCAACGCTAGGCCTATCTGTTAAAGTTTACAGGTGCAACAATGTGCCTTGATGTACTTAAATGTTAGAAATGTGTTATCCTGCACCAGTACAAAGTTACTTGTCAAATAAATTAACAAGGAAGATTGTCTTGAGTTTAAGTTATTAAATTATCTTGTTTATGAAGACTGCAGAGTGATGCATGAAAATAATAATTAATAATGATAATTAAAAATAATAATAATAATAATAATAATAGAGTATTTTGTGATATGTTAAAATGTGCTCCCAAAAGTACTAACCCTATACACTGACATGTAATGCATAATGCATAAGCACATAATGCCGTCTGTGAAACAATCTCTGGACTCAAAGACGTTAGTCAAATCTTTACACTCTCCTCATCTCATTCTGTGAGAACATGCGTAAGCAGTAAACACAGGCATGTGTGTAACCTGTTTAGTTGTCAGAGCGTGGCAACAAATGGCCTTGAATTGAGATCATGACACAGTCGCTATTTCTCGCTGAAGTAGCAATGTGAAACCTCACATACACAATCCCTGGAACTGAAAGGAAAAAACAAAACATCACAGGTGCCACGACCTTGAACTTAATGTTGTTCCTATGTGTACGTATATGTTTGCAATGCTCTAAGGTTCACCCTCTTGGATTAAAACTGCCAGTACATTGTTGACATTCCCAGGCTTAAGGGACCTTAGAAGTACATTTACAGAATGCTAGGCGTGATAGTAATACGTACAGAACAGAAAGTCTATTACACAATCCTGTAACAAGGCTCAAAGCTGTGCTATATTCATATACATATTTTTTGTGTTATATTTGTCTGCTATATGCAAGAGAACATGTTGAGTATTGTATATTCATTCATTCATTAATTCATTTTCTTTTCGGCTTAGTCCCTTTATTAATCTGGTGTCGCCACAGCGGAATGAACCACCAACTTATCCAGCATGTTTTACGCAGCGAATGCCCCTCCAGCCGCAACCCATCTCTGGGAAAGTATTGTAAATTAAGATTTGTAAAATGTCTGTTCTGTTTGCTTCCATCTAGTGGCCACTTATTATCATTATTCCTTCACAAACCTTTGGCTGATATTCTTGTAGAGGATGTTTCAGCCAAAAATATAGTTCTCCTCATCCTTGTGTCACTTTAAAACCATTTGCTGTTATCTTAATATGACTAAAATTATTCAGTAAACCTAAAGTTGACGGAAATAGTTTCTGGGTATAATAGGCACCAAATTAAAATGGTTTCCGAATAATTGTATTTTAAATATAAATATATATATATATATATATATATATATATATATATATATATATATATATATATAAAAAGCAGTATTAAAATTAATTCCACTGCTATTGACAGAGATAGACTAATGCAGCAAGATGTTCAGGCTGATGGCAGAAGGTTTGAACACAGCAGCTTTCGCTGGCCAAGAACTCTCAGACTGACATGTAAAGCAACCAATCACAGTTCGGCATCGTATTTATTACTATTACAGACTGGCGAGTACAATTCTTGGACATACTTTAAACAGTCTGTGTCATAAAGTACACATACTTTAGAAAACTCTGCATTTAGTTGATCCCTGCAGTTCCAATGGGTTGTTTACAGGTCCAACAATGAAGTGGCTCTTTTAAAATTAACTTTATACTGTTGTCTGAGGTCCAATTATGACGTTTACTGTATGTGTTTTTTTTACTTTCAAAAACATCAAAATCAGTAAGTAATGAGCTTTTTCTACCCTGGATTTGAAGCCAGCTTTGTAGATGAGCAGATTTTGGGTGGTCCACTCTGGCAGCTTGAAAGTAAACACCCACTGCTTTGATTGGACAACACTTCTGAAAAGTAAAATAACTCAACTCCCCATCAGTTCAAGCAAGGAATTGAATGCATCTTTATGCATAGTGACACAACAGAGCCCTTTTCAGTGGTTTGCTTTCAGTTTAAATTTTACCAGTGTGAAAAACATCCCATTCCATCAGCCTCAAGTTAGGACATTTGCATTTTTAGCATTTTGTTTTTGAATGTGATCAATGCCATGTCATGTTTTCAACTCCATAATTAAATCTCAGTAAAACAAGTTTGCAGACCTACTCCTTAAATAACTAAAAACAATAACATTTTTGAAGATTTCATACTGTGACAAGTTTGATGCACATTAAGTTAAAAATAATTTTAAAAAAAAGGGTTCAAGCAGTGCGTGTTCATTTTGTTGTGCTGCTCCTTCTCTAAATGAGAAAGAAAAATAGAGGAAATATTGGTTCCATTCAATCAGATTGCATATATAACCAGAGATGTAGGAGAGTTTGTCAAAATGTCTTTGTGCTATGAGATAAAATTAATCAAATCAGATGCTATTCTGGATTTTGCTCTTCCTATCTATGGTGGCTCTGAATTACAATCTCAAAATGCATGGTTTGGATGCAAAAACTTAAGCCTCTCCCTTTTTTTAAAAATGGAAGTAATTCTTGGAGGCATTGTGTGAACATCTCAGCAGATACTAAATGTCATAAGACGTTAATATTAAATTTGATTTAAGTTACATTTAAGTTTGATTTATGTCCAATAACGATGGGGAATGACATTTATATTTTGCTTAGGTTGTGTTGGAAAGTGACCAAAATCCAACATCAATCCAACATCTGATAGACGTCATAGTGGTATAGTCCACACAATGTCAAGCTGTAACATTATTAGATGTTGATATTTGGTTGATTTTAGGTTGCATTGAAAAGTAACCAAAATGAACCGTCTATCTGAAGATGGACATTGACATCGGCCTGACGTTGGGTTCTGACGTCAACTCAATTTTCATTTCAAAACAAAATACAATGTCCCCACGACCTTGGGGTACAACATCAATCTGACATGATGTTGACGTTCTTTGCCTGCTGGGATGATTGATTGATTAAGAGTGAGGTCATGCTTTTAATCGTGTGAGAATTCACAGGATGTAAGGACCTTGGGAGTATATTTTACGGTTTCACGGTATTGTGATCATTGCTCTAAAATAAGTTCTTTTTAAATGTCTGGCTAAAAACAAAAACCTTTTTCCCCCTTTGAAAACAATATATTTTATTTTGAGAAACATTTAAAATTTTTTGGAGTAGTAAACATGTGAGGCTGAATAATTCAAACGAATTATTGACACCTGCTGTTTTCGTTTGTTTCAAAAACAGAGATTTATTTACAATTTAATACAGCATCTTTAGATATCTTCTGCTGGAGATACTGTTGTCCTAAAAACAAAACTTAAAAAAATAAATAAAAAACTTTTTTTTTTTTTTAAATCTTACATATACCGTAGTAATGGTATAGTATAAAACTTTTGTGGTTTCAATACCTTGACTTTTACAAACCGCAGTATACCTTGAAAATGGTTATCGCCCCATGCCTACTTGGGAGTATTAAAAAGACATCAAAAGATATATTGCCATATTTGTCAGTGAAATTGGTTCAGCCAGTAGCATGCGTTGTGGGCAAGACTTTGTTTGGCTGACCAATGACAGAACAGAGAGGAGTGTTCAATAATTTTGAAACGTCATGTAGTACCTGGTGTTGTGCTGATAAATTTTCCACAACTGTTTTGAGACCCATGAAAAAAGGGAATAGATTAAGGATGCATTTACATGACAATGTACTAAAAACTAAAATGTTCTTGCTTTTTTTTTTTTTTTTAAAACCAGTATACACTTTATATACACTTGGATCAGCAAACATATGCTCATGTAGTTCAGCATTGCTGTTTTAACTGTCAAGACTGAACAAGAGCATGTACTGTGAATGGGACCCCGTGTGATGGCGGATGCCAAAAAATAAGGTTTGTTGATTTCTGCAATGTTCTTGAAGGACAACTGATATTCATTAACCAAACAGATTGTTCAATTTGATCCAATGACCAATAAAACTACATATAATCCCGTTTGCTATGCAGGACTACTCACATTTTTAACAAAATCATGTTTCTGTGTGTAATGTAACGTATGTAAACTCTAATGGAGTTATTTTCAAAAAAATTCACCCAGACATCTACATCAATAATCTGTCTCACCTGTTGACATGCAGCTTGAATTCCTCTCATTCTCGAGCAATTATCTGACCACTGAACTGAAACAGAAAATGACTGTACTGTGAGATACACAACATGACATTACTCAACAGAAGGTTGCCACTTTTATATCTAAAAATAGAGTTATATAGTACATGCCTTTCTTTCATTTTCATTATTAAAAAGGTTTAAATGGGCGCTCTTTGGTCGTCGAGTCACGTTTTTATCACTGTGCGTCGAGTAAAAAACATTTGGAAAACTTTGCCCACTTCATATATTTCGCGCCTCTTCATTGTCGTTTAGTTCCAAACTGTGTACACTACTCTTGCTAACTCGTCTACGAGGACTCTTTCAGTTCCTCTTTGGTTATCGTGCAACAGCAACTGTAAACCCGCCTCAGTAAAACACGAGCAGCTTCACTTCCACTTTATCAAACATTCTCTCCGTATGCCTCCGTCTGCGAGCGCCTGAATCCCGCAACATCCAGCATGTCTCTCCCGCAACAGCTGCGCGACGAAAGGTGAGAGAAATCGTGTTTTCATTCATGTTTACTCATGAATATTCACATAGAGATTCCCCCGCTCCAGTGGAGTAATCCTGGGGAGTAGCTAGTGTTGCGTTTACCTTGTAGCTGAACTTTAGCTACAGCCTGCTAGATTTATTATTTTACTATTGCACTTTATTGTAGTATGGAACATCATCCAAGCTACTAAGTTACTCAGTCTAGTGTACTAGAGTTATCACTGAACTAGATAAGTTCAGCTTTTTTTGGAAAGTTTTTTCAGTGTTCGGTAGGCAAGTTAATTTGTTTCACAATGCGGTTCATTCAGAAATAAATAAAGAAAATAAATGTCAATTTTAATATTATAAGCTTATTTTTTTTAACCCTTTAACTGCCTGCTCTACCAAATGGTTGACCATATTTTGACTGTTTTAAATAATGAAAAAAAAAACACATCAAACAAACAATCCTATTGCACTACTACACTTGATTTTGGTTTTATTGTAAAAAACAAAACAACAACAACAACAAAACATGTTAAATGAGAATCTGAAATATTTCATGGCATACTTCAAAAAAAATAAAGATTTAATTTAATATTAAAATGTTTTATTTTGATTATGTTTTTTAAATAAATTGGTCTTACATTTATTATTGTTATTCATAATAATTCCGGTACTTTTACCATAAACCGACTTATCGACCATTGGGTAGATTTTGATATTTTAGGAATTGTGGGATGTGTTGGCGCAATAGCCTAGTGGTTGGCACACTAACATATGGTGTGGTAGCACTTCAAGGTTTCCTGAGTTAGAATCCCGACTCGAGGACATTTCCCAACCCTACCCAGTTTCTCTTTCTCACTTCGCTTCCTGTCTAATTAATGTCCTATCTAATAAAGGGCAAAAATAAATGTGAAAAAAAAAAATTATGGGATGTGTTGGAAAAAATAATGCATTGAGTGTGTTAACTAGCGACATTAGGAAAACCTTTTTCTTGGTGGGGCAGTTGAAGGGTTAATGAATAGCTTTTCTTAAGGAAACTGCTAATGCAATACCCTTGAAATACTCCACATAATTTTTTTTGTTTGTTTTTTTGCCCTCCCCCAGTTTTTAAACAATAAATTTTTTTGAGTCATTTTAGATGACAGTATGATGTGTATGTATGGAGCATCTTTCAACAGCTGTCAACAATTATTTTATAATGAATATAATAGATTTAGACTTTACCTCATGTCTCACAGTTCTGAACTGTGTTAAAAGCTTATGGCAAATGATTACAATATTAAAAATGTATCAGTTTTTCCATCTTACAATCGAAGTTTAAGTATTTTATTAATATCCTTTGAAATAAATATTTTTTTTCGTAAATTTAGACAACCTATAGGTTAAACATCTTGAGCAATCTTTTAGTTATACATTAAATTCACTTCCTTTTAATGGAGTTTATAGTGGTAATTCTCAGATTACACAGTAAGCTTCTTTCTGCATCTCAGTTGTTTTGGTTTGGTTAATATTTCACATTAAGATTTAATTGTTATATAAAATAATAATTCTTTGGATCCAGATTGAGGGTGACATGGTGGCTCACTGGTCAGTAAAACATATGCTGGATAAGTTGGTGGTTCATTCCGCTGTGTCGATACCTGATGAATAAAGGGACTAAGCCGAAGAAAAATTAATGAAGGATCCGATTGACTCGGAATATGAAAATAGTACATATTTAAAAGGGTTAAAAGATTTGCTATACAGATATTTACAATAACAACAACAATATAAAAAGTAGAAGTAATAATCATAGCTCAACAAAAAATGTAAACGGTATGTTACACACACAAGCACACACACAAATCTAACTTTAGTCCTGTTTGTAAGCATAACTCAAATTTCTTACTCAAAATTGTATTGAAAAAGCATATTTGGAATACATGTATTCTGGGGTAATACAAATGTGTAATATTTGTTCATGCTTACAGTGATTTTGACCAGCTTCCAGACAACATCCCAGTCACCGCAACTATTGCTGATATCGAGGAGAAGAAAGGTTTCATTGTTTACTTTGTGAGTTTCCCCAGACCTGAACCCCCTTTACTTCAACTTTCCTCCAGTCTTTTCTTTAATAATCTTTTGGCTTTATAGTCTGACAATTACCTGTGGCTTATGTTTAACCAAAAGCATACACTTAAAACAAGATGTTTAAAGATAATCATAAAATGCTTGTGTTAAGAACACACACTCTTGCATCATTTTATTATTTATTTACATTTGTGCCAGATTAATATCTTAAGCTGTCAGTGAGTTTTTAAACTTCACTGCAAAATGTAAGTAAAAAATTGTAAAAATCTAAGTAAAGTTTTCTTACTTAGAGTTTTTGTCTTGATTCTTTTCTAAATATGTAACAATTCTTAAATCAAGAAGCATTTTCAACACAAGAAAATAATGTTTTTTTTCCCCAGAATTAATATTGTAGAATTAAATGTGTTTAACCTAAAAAAACTAACAAAAAAAAAAAAAACCCTGAAAAATAAGTGTAATAATCTCATTTCAAACTGAAAACAATATTATTTTATTTAGGCACTGTTTACAATGGCAGTTAAATGTGACCCAATGCTCATATGTGACAGATCGGATCTGTTCATTGACCATGTAAACAAAAAAAAAAAAACGCATGTATTCGGATATTCAGAGATCGGTTTCAGACCTCCTTCATATGTGGAAATAAATCAGATATAAATCAGATATGTGACAATGCGACTATCATGTAAGCGGGCAGATTGGATTTATTGAGGCATTCCATTTTGTACGTCATTAAGCTTGCGACAATAGAAGAGTGTGTGTGTGGAGATGCTGAAGCAGTAAACAACAAAAACAGAGGAAACATGGAGGAGGAAAGTGGTCAGTGGTCAACCAGTGGTAAACCATAGGCGCAAGCTGCGATGACGGCCCTCTCCCTTCTCCTCCGCCTCTGCCTTAAAATCATTTTAAAGTTGGTCGAATTTCGCATATTTGGCAGAGCTAAAAGCAAGATAATTTCTTCCATCGTGGCTAGTGTGGCGCAGATGCTAAAACCCGCCTTTACGCATGCGCGACATCGTAAATTGTATGGCGAGTGTAAACACATGAATCGAATATCAGTCACAATTAAAAGAACATGTAAACGGACAGGCCAAAAAAATCGGATATGGGCAACAAATTGGAATTGGGCATCAAGACCTGACAGTGTAAACGTGACCCACTGGGAGATAATTTAACTTGTAATGTAATGTGTATTTATATAGTGCATTTATCGTGTATGGTCATACAAAGCACTTGACAATCATGGGGGGGGGGGGGGGGGGGGGGTCTCTCCACACCAGCACCAGTGTTCAGCATCCACTTGGAATGACCACATAGAGTCAGGACCTTGGTTTAACATCTCATCCGAAAGACAGCGCCCACTGACAGTATAGTGTCTCCTTCACTATACTGGGGTATTAGGACTCACACAGACTGCAGGTTGAATGCCTCACTAACACCATTTCCATCAGCAACCTAGGGTGTACTCACACTATGTATAGTTGCCTTGAACCGGGACAAAGCACGCTTGTCCCCCCTCCTGTCTCCCCCGACGGCCCGCACTCACATTACATTTGGGCCTGGGCACGCTTACGTCATCGATGATGCGCTGTTCAGAAGTGCTCTCGCTCAGCACAGTGGAGATTTCTTTAGTTATATCATCGTTTAAGTAATTTGATATGCAGCGACATGCAGTCAAATATTTCACCGAACAGATCAGCCACTTTTGACGCTCATAAATAATCATAAAGTCCTCGTGCTGCAGGTATTTGGAGGTTTGCCGAAGGTGGGGGGCTTTCGTGCAGTGAGGGGTTTGCGTCTTCAATAAACTACGACAGTTTGCGTTCATTGAACAGTAAGAACGATTAATAAACGCATATGAAACAGTCAAATAAAAGTCACGTCTCGCTTTCAGTTTCGGGCTTTGGTGCGTTTTGCACTTACACACATGTGTACCACGCCAAAGCCCAAGTGAACCGTGCCTGACCCTGATTCGGAGCACTCACACTTCTCAAACGATCTGGGAAACGGGCCTGGGCACGGTTCAGATAGCAAAGTGTGAGTAGGCCCCTAGTTTTCCCACGTGGTCTCCCATCCAGGTACTGACCAGGCTTAGCCCTGCTTAGCTTCAATGAGTAATCTGTCTTGGGCTGCTAGGTGATACGTTTTAACGAAAAAAACTCACTTGACTTTGCCAATTTATTTCTGAAAACAAAACAATATTTTTTTACTTGTCTAGAAAATGCTTCTTGATTTAATTTTTAAAAGATATTTGGACTAGAAACATGAAAAAAAACTCTTAAGTGCATGTTTTTGCAGTGTTCTCTCTCTACTACACACCATAAATGTTCAATTGGTTATTGTTGATCACCTTCTTGCAGAGTTTTGTGATTGAGGTGAAGACCAAAGGCAACAGTAAGTACTTAATCTACAGAAGGTATCGAGAGTTCTTTGCTCTGCACCAGAGTTTGGAGCTCAAGTACGCACCTGAAGCCCAGCCGGGATACTACACCTGCCAGCTACCAACCCTGCCAGGTCAGCTACTGCACAGCCTCAAATAAATCACTAAAATACAATCAGTGTTGTAGAGAAATCTAGGTTCAGTAGTACAGGCAACGTACACACAGCAGCTAAATATGGCTGACCCGATTACCATAATGCATAATCTCATTCAGAGTGACAGCTACAGACCAAATCTGAATGTAACCATTAATAAACTCAGGTAGGGAAAACCAAAGATTTTCTAAACATAAAAGTCTGTGTGAAACGTACATTGCGGAGACTTTTATTTCAGTCTGTTAATGTATTTCCAACAGAGTAGTTGCACAGCTAGTGTTTTTTTCCCTGGTGAAATGTTAATGTGACTATTTTCAATTTAATTCGGTTCCTTTTTCAGCAGGGGTCACCAAACTTGTTCCTGGAGGGCCGGTGTCCTGCAGATTTTAGCTCCAACCCTAATCAAACACACATAAACAAGCTAATCAAGGTCTTACTAGGTATACTTGAAACACCCAGGCAGGTGTGTTGAGGCAAGTTGGAGCTAAACCCTGCAGGGACACCGGCCCTCCTGGACCGAGATTGGTGACCCCTGTTTCACAGCATCAATGTTGTAATGTAATTAAAATATAATCTGTTGAATAGATTTGAGCATTCATTTAGTTGTTGAAGAGTTAAACGAGAAACGAAAAGGCGTTTAAATGCAAGTGCCGTCAGTAGCAGCAGGCTAGCGCAGAAACTCCATTAAAAATACTGGGGTAAAATAAATTTTCATATTTTAAAGACATGGTGGGGAAAAATGGAATTTAACTCCGTGCTTCTTGTACATTCTGAGACCCCCTTTACCTCGTATATCAATCAGGCAGGGAGGATCATAACGAAAACAAACCTTAAACGTGGTGATTTTGTTACAACATATGGTTCACCAGAATCTCTTGAACTGGGTTACTTAAAATTATAAGTCCTTCTGCATATACCCTACTGAAATGAAATTGAAGTTGGGGCGGGGCTTTCTTTTTGCATATCATTCCCTCAAAAAAATGGTAAAAGTTGTGTGGTTAAGAATAGTTAATGAAGCCGTCGCTCCTAATGCTCAAGCAAATGGACTTTGATTATAGATTACCAAAACAAACTGCTAACTTGCACGAATTAAGGCCCAATCCCAATTCTACCCCTTACCTCTTACCCCTCGTTTTGTGCAATAATGTGAAGGAGTAGGGGTGTCCCAATTCTCTTTGGCTTGAAGGCGAAGGGCTAAGGGGAAGGGCTAATCTTCAAATGAAGATTTTTTAGAACCACACTTGAAAACAAGGGGTAAGAAAATTTCCCAGAACACACCAGCTACAACGGCAGCATAGCTGCAACTGGAAGTCAGGAGATGCACAAATTAGTATTTTTTTTGTCATTATTACAAATTTTTACAACAAACAAGCACATGTTTTACACATTCATAACCGCGTTCATGTTTTACTGTCATGCTTAAAAAAAACGCTAAATTTCTCTATCTATAATCCATAATATTAAGTCCCACAACATTCCGTCACTCGATGGCGCTCGAATACCCTGTCAGAAAATTTTAGTGGCTGAGAACGACGTTTTTACAGTGTCTGCTATAATGTTAATGTTGTTTTTGGTGTGTTTTCATAGATGAATATGGCCACCGTGTAAATGTGCAGTATAGTTACGATCTTAGTGCCACAATATATCGTTATGACAACACAATATATGCACTCAGTGATTTCCTGAAGATAAATACCAAAAAATAACACAACTGGAATAACTACAGCAGTCGCCATCGTCTGATCTCATATGAAGCAAGATATTGTGATGACATATGATGACGTGTGAGGGTGTTGAAGTGCTGTCCCATTTCTTGGGGGTAAATTTTAAAGCCCTTCCCTTTCACACTCTGGGGCCAAAGGGAAGGGGAAGGGATAGAATTGGTGTTTACCTACAGAAGGTGTGCTAGCAAAATAAACATTGTAAATTTTGATTCCAAACTGACATTTAAAGAGTTGAACAACCATATATCAAACCATATATGTACATTTTAATAGTCTATGGACAGCCCCAGTATACTTCAAGGAAAATCAGACACCAAAAAAGGGCCTTGAAGGTTAATTATTTAGTTTCTAAAGCCTTCATACAATGTTGCTACATACCACGACATACCTATTTTATATTGTTGGTATCGACAGTAGCTGTATCAGATTATGCTTTTTGTCAAGATAAAATTCAGTATGCCAATATGCCAGAATATTGACCTTATTCTTCAATGTGGAAATGCGCTCGTTTTTGTCATTGTTTTAAAACT
This sequence comes from Danio aesculapii, assembly GCF_903798145.1. NCBI lineage: Eukaryota > Metazoa > Chordata > Actinopteri > Cypriniformes > Danionidae > Danio > Danio aesculapii. The sequence goes on along the minus strand of NC_079456.1, from coordinate 31,766,749 downwards.
TCTGATTCAATTCCGATCAGAGAAATGGCTATGAATAATAAAGGGCAGAAAATAGTTAAACTGTTCGACAAACAAGTGTGTTTATGACTATGTATAAAAAGTATAAGAATGTAATAAGAAAATATCAGTTTGCAACATCAAGCAGCATAACAAGCTGTTTTTAATGTTAAAATAAATGGAAGTCAATGAGAGCGGTAGTCTCGACCCAAAAAGTTTCTGATGATTGCACCTGCAACCATTGGTGTGTGTGAAGAAAAAGATCAATACATTGCTTTGCGACCAATCATCATGTGACATCTACAATGCACATGCTGCATCCCACAGATGGCAGTTTTCCTCATATAGTGTGTATGTGTGTTTTCTGAAACAGTTGATAAATAGATTAATTCTGTGCCAGAAAGAGACACCTTTCTACCAACGGCTGTAAACAAAGCAGCTTTACATTCACAAACACTAATGTTACCTAAACTAAAATGACAACAAGTCAGACGTTTACCTTTAAAGGTATATAAAATTTATGCGTAATTTGTGTAATTTGTTAGGCAAGAAAATCCTGGTAAGATTAGGAAACAATCATGTTTAAAATCTGAAAGAGGCTTTAAAAAGAGGTGTTGAGTCCTGTCCAGCCTTTTACAGCCTGCTCCAACATACCTGCCTGGACGTTTATACTGTAGCAATCCTGAAGATCTTGATAATCTGGTTCAGGTGTGTTTGCTCAAGGTTGATGCTAAGCTCTACATTAGGGATGGGCAATTTTGGTCCTGGAGGGTCACTGTCCTGCTGACTTTAGCTGCAACCCTTATCAAACACACATGCCTGTAGCTTTCTAGTGATCTTGGACGCTAATTAGCTTGTTAATGTGTGTTTGAGAAGAGTTGGAGTAAAACTCTGCAGGACATCTGCCCTTGAGGACCAAAGTTGCCCATCGTTTTTCTATGACAGCATTTTTAATTACTGTTCCTCCAGATCAGGGTTGCGTGTGTCTGTGTCAAGTGCATTTTGATTGTCATTCAGTCTGACATTATAACAACTGAGATGTTATGATGTGCCATGGGGATTATGTTCAGACAGTCTGAGAAGCTACAATCGTAAAGGATTAGTAAAAAATCTGCTGGGTTCATGATATAAAGGTACAAAAGCTGTCACTGGGGCAGTAGCTTTACTAAAGGTAAACCTTGTACTTTTTAAATACTGTTCCAATATGGATTCTTTAGGTGCAAACATGTATGTATTCAGAGAATTATTCACAGGCACTTGCAGATTCAAGATGAAAGCACAAGGGCCCTGAGACTTAAGATGCATTCAATCCATAAACTAATGATCACATAGATAAAAATGTGTTACAGGAAACTCAAAGTTTGATGACAATCTCCTCACAAATGTTGGTGTAGAGAATCCTGAGACAGATGTTCAAAAACCAATGACAAGACCGCTCCTAGAGACCCTGCTCCTAGATGCAGTAGTCACTGCTTCACAGATTGTAATTTAAACCAAATTTAACACACTTAAATCTATTATGGGCATTACTATAATATTCCAGGCAGGTAATCTTTGGAAAATTTGGAGCTAATGTCTACAAAAACGTGGCCCTCCAGGATTATACATGCCTTTGGCTACATCAGGGGTACCCAAACTTGGTCCTGGAGGACCAGTGTCCTGCAGAGTTTAGCTCCAACACCAAGACACACCTGAACCAGCTAATCAAGCTCTGTCTACGTGTACTAGAAACTTCCAGGCAGGTGTGTTAAAGGAAGCTGGAGTTAAACTATGCAGGACACTGGCCCTCCAGGACCAAGTTTGGGCACCCCTGGGCTAGATGAAAGATGATGGAAAAAGTACTAAATAAACCATATCCTGCATCACTTCTTTCTGGAACCTTTAGGCTTAACCACTACAATACCTTCTACTGTCTCACATCTGATTGTAATCAGTTGCTGTATATGGCAATTATCTCTAATAAGGTTGCTTCAGAGTCAGAGTTCCCTCCTTAGGTGGACTTTGTCATTTGAGTGCTCAAAGTGTTTCCCACAAAGTTACTGATTCACCAAGAGTTCTCAAATTGAAAAGGAGAATAGCGAAGAAAGAAGCATCCTCACACAAATGTTTTGCACTTAAAAAGAAGTTTGGTAGCTTCCTGACACCCCACAGTATCATAAGTGGGGGAAAAGGGGGCGAGACCTCATAGGCATAAGAGGCTTGGTGGGATCCACAGTGAAATGGGCACAAGGGGACATACACTCCAAATCCCCCAACCCCAAGATTCCTAACAATGCCACTAGAACCCAACATCAACAACTACTACATACTGGACTAAACACCAACCCCATAGAAGTAGTAGCAGCATCGACTGTGTCAGGTAGTGTTGTCATAATACTGGAATTTTGGTACCAATTGGTCCTGAAATGTTATCATCCATCATCAATGTTAAACATCCATTTCCTGCTTACATTTAAGCGATTCAAAGCAGTGTTGATCAGCTGGTCTACGAGTGATCCGCGAATGGATTGACTGATCTTCGCAGCTTTGAATTGCTGCAGTGGTGTTACAGATGTGGCTACTGAGAATGCGCGAGTGAATTAAAGTGATCTAGCATGGTACTACATCAGTGTGCGGCACAGCACAACATGGTATTAAACAAGAAATACATGGCCAGCAGGGGGCAGTTATGTTACATAGTGGACATACTGAACTGATGTACTGTAGCAGCCAGAGCATGTGAGCGGAGCTAAGCGGTGTGATGCTCCGCTAAGCATTCTGCTCCATGGTCGTGTGCTTGCTCGCCGGTAAACCAATACATAAAATTTCTCAAGTAAGCTTACTCTAATTTTTTTGTAACTAAAAATCTATCTAAAATTAAAGCACTTCGATAAAATAACTGTCTCTTTCAAAGCGGTGTTCTTTCTTGTGCTTTTTTCTATAAGTACAGGTTTTTTTTAATAATATTTTAATAGGCCTAAGTGATCAACTGTGTATTTTATAGCCTATTTATTTAGGCAGCTGTGTGTGTTATCTTATACTATAGTTTACCTAACTGTTAGCCTGTTTTAAACTACGGAGCTCTGAACATAATTTGAATTACAAATTCGCTTCCCCGACCACATGGAAGTTATACTTTAATAATAAATTATGAAATGGAATAATTCGTTCCTGGAATAGTGATACTAAATCTATGAAACTAAAGAATTAACTTACAAATTAATTCATGGCATTTAAGCCTGCATGCACAAAAGAACACATACAGGTATGAAATTCAAATCGAATAGATTCTAAAATGAAATTTAAATTGAAGTCATAATATTTAGGCTAGCTTAAAAAGAACTATTCTAACCACGTGCCTGTGAATTTATCTGCTTGTCATCAGGGCTCTGTAGCCCGTAGCCTAACAACAGACATGTGGAGCATGTGTAGCCTAAGGCTGGGGAATGCGCCATTTAAAAAAAAAGCATATAGCAGATATATCTGTGTTTGCTCTTGGTGAACAGTGGTGAACTGATGACCTTCAGGGCCAAATCATAGTCATTTCTGTTGAGCATGTGAACACAATGGCCAAGCAGCAGTGTTGAAGTATACACTCAAATGTTAGCGGGAGATGGACGTTTTTAAAATTCCAGTACCGATTGGTACTGAAATTCCAGTATGACACCACTACAGTGTAGTAGTGCTATCTACCCTTGTTTCATTCACTAGTCTCTAATGTCTTTAACCTCTTCTCTGATCCCTTTTTAATCAACCTTGTGCTGCAGCTCTCTTGCTAATGCTCTCTTTGTCTTATGTCCTTCTTTCCCTGCCTGTCTCTTCTTTGTCTTTGACCAAACGAGAATGTGCATAATTGAATTCAGCAGGAAGGAGTGGCCGTTTTTTGGCACACTACCCACAGTTTCATTAAGGTCACCTAAAAACTGCAAACCGACAGAGTTCAGTCTCTCTGTGACTTTCCACGGACGATTCCTGCTAGCTAAACTTGAACCCAGTGGAGTAGAGTTAACAAGTTAAAAGCCCAATTATACTGCATATTAGCCCTAGATGTTACTGCCTTCATGACAATTGATTGGCTAAGCCAGCAAGTAATATGATTATGCAATATTATGCAGTGGTAAGATAATTGGAAGTTGAGGATATGAGGATGTTCTGCTCTGATGTGGTATAAAGGGATGTCTTTGAGCTTAGCTAATGCTTTACTGATGCTTATTTAATGCAGATTTATAATGGGGTATTAGAAAAGATGGACAGCTTAAGAGACATCAATGGAAATTAGAATGAGATTTATTTCAGATGAAAGGGAATTATTGCGTAGCCATTCAAATGGTTTAAAAGTTGATGCAATCCAGCTTGGTCGAATGAATCCCCCTTAGTTTTTTATTTTCTTCTCCCAGTTGAATCTTAGAAAGTGCTTTTGAGAACAGCCCTCTGGTGCTAATGACCGACCTCTCGTCATTGTCTAACACGTGCGCTATTAACATTTCCGTTGGGTGAAATCAAAAATAGGAATGATGAAAGAAATTTAGCGTAATATTTGGGCATGCATTACGCTAAGTGCTAATTAGCGCTTGCAGTAAAGAGATTCGGAATCGCCCTTCAGCTAGCTTTTGATTGTTTAGCTCGCAAACTAATTTGTTTTGAGACATAAATAGTTGTTTGTTTGTTTCGCCACAGGTAAGGTATTTATGGGAAACAAAAAGGAGATCGCAGAGAGCAGAATCCCGGAGCTGAACAATTACATGAAGGTGAGTCAGTCTTGAATTTCATAAAGGCTTCAGTCGCATGACTGTCATTCTGTATTGGTGGGAGTTGTGTTTGGTAATTGTTGCATTTTACTTGGGGGGTGTAACTTTTGCAATGCAAACACCAAGAAAAAATGTTTCTTTTTATGGTACTTCTCTTTTTTTTGACCATCTGTCGCACTTCTGATTTAATTTGACTGTGATTCTTCATGTGTTGTATGTTTTTTACTGTGAAATTCATAGAAGTCTCTACCAAAGTGTCATTTCCCACATACTGTACAAATCTAATATATAGAAATATATGCAAATTACACACACACACACACACACACACACACACACACACACACACACACACACATATATATATATATATATATATATATATATATATATATATATATATATATATATATATATACATATACAGCTCTTGAATCTGATTGGCTTTTTTATTTTATTTATTTGTTTATTTATTTTTGTTTATATTTGTTTTTTTACTTTTTTATTTTTATAATTTATTTGTTTTGTTTTTTAATCTGATTGGCTGATAGCCGTACGATATTCTGCAAATAACAGCACTTGTCCAGCCTCTTAACCCTTCACCCTTGTGTATTACTCCGCCCACATACAGCGGCAAGCAGAGGACACTCTACAGCAGGGCTATTTAATTGGCGGCCCGCAGGCCGAACTTGACCCACGAGGCCCTCAAAATAGTTTGACCAAGACATAAAAATTTTTTTTAGTTTACTCGAAAAACGGCCGATATAGTTATGAAGTGACGTGCATCTGTTCAATACAGCACGAGCTGCAGTTGAAGGCTGCGCAGATCGTGAGTGACCTGACATTAAACGAGTGGCGCGAGCAGCTGGAGACATTTGGATACACCGTGTTTCTGTTGCACGGAACAAATTTGCTGCAGCTAAACAAAGTTATGCCACCTTTGTGCTAGTTTAAAGTTCTGAGCTTATACCGAGGCTAATACGTTCACATATGGCATCTTATCCATGCGCAAGTTCGTTATTACCAATGTAAGAATATATGCCAATATGTGCGCACATGGGGAGTGATGCGCTTGCTCCTTCCAAACGCACTGAGTAGAAAACATTTTATGCTGTAGAGGTGGGAGTTGTGCGTGGCTTTCAGTGCAATGTAAACAAAAGGTATGTTAGATGAATTATTATAAAATATTAAAATGATTATGTATGGATGAACGCAGATGATAACAACAGCTAATTTAAATACTTACCTAATATAAAATTTAAATTTACGTTAGACGTGGAAACCGTGAAACCATGATTATTCTTCAGACTATAGAATCGTACATCCAAAATCTATAATTGTTGCATCCATAATTGTTTTGCAGTTTAAAGCATAACATATGAATGTGTCTGAATGTAGAAGAAGCCTACTTGTGCACTGCTTTTGTTGTGCTTTGAAATACAACATTTGCCAAAAGCCACATTGTACAATGCAGTGATGTCATGTAGTTTCAAAATACAATATATTAACATTTTAATGACGAAAAAATCAACGTGGGTTTCTTAAGGAGCATAAAAAACAACAACATATTATGGGCTCTTATATGCTGTTGCGTTGTCACTCATATTGCAAGTCATAACTCCTCGGCCCCTTATTTGGGATGCTTTTCATGACCTGGCCCCCATGACAAACTAATTGAATAGCCCTCCTCTACAGTTTGACAAATATTACTGCTGTTAGACAACATACTGTACTTTTGAGGCTTTTTTTAGACGAGAATGTAGTTGTTTAGATTGCTGTTAATTAATAAGGGTAGTGCCTATTTTAAAATATGTATAATTTCTGAGAGACAGCGCGTCAGCTGCCATTAGCCTGTCTTTGCGCAGAGCAACGATGGTTGACTTAGTTCATCCACAAGATGGTGAGAAGAGACAGGATAATAAACCCTTAGAGGATAAAAACAGCATAATTATTAAACAGGTAAATGACATGCTGCAGGAAATGAAGTGCTGCATTTATACCATATAATTGTAGTGTTATGAGTGTGAGATAGGACTCGCATATCAGAAATGTATCTAAAATGATGACAAAAGATTATACGGCTGAACGGCATGAAATATAGAGAGATTTCTCAGTATATCTTTGTTGCAATCGAGAAATTCCAATAACTAACCCAGAAAAAGCCAAAGCAAAGCAAATACTACCAGATTTATAAATACAGGTATAAATACAGCACTACAACATACAAAAGAGAGTGATCGACGTAGAATGTCACTTACCTGATCTGTAATGATTTGATCAGTTGTAGTTTGAAACATAAGCTGAAAAAATGCTGTTTTTCTCATCTAAGGACTTATTATGGGGTCTTGGTCGCCATCTTGTGGCAGAACGTCAACCATCTTTACTCTGCTTAGTATGACAGGCTGATGGCCGCCAACGTACTAAATCTCCGAAATTATGAATATTTAAAATAGGCACTATCCTTATAAATAAACTGCGTAGTTGCAATCTAAACAACTACATTCTCGACTAAAAAAAGTCTCAAAAGTACATTATGCTGTCCAACAGCTGCAATATTTGTCAAACTGTAGTCCTCTACACAAGAGTGAAGAGGCTGTACGAGTGCTGATGTTACTTTAATATGCTAGTATTATACTTTAATATAACTAGGTTAATTAGGCAAGTTAGGGTAATTAGGATAATATTGATCTTAAAAAAACTGCTTTTATTCTAGCCGAAATAAAACAAATAGACGTTCTCCAGAAGAAAAAAAACTATTATCGTAAATATTTTTGTTTTTAAATATTTAATTTCTCCATCTCCTTTAGAGGTTGCTTTGTCTGCCTACTTGGGTGCTCTTGGATGATCTGATACGAATGTTTTTCTACCAGACCGAGTCTGACAGCCAACAAGTCCCCCGGGCCCTGCGCCGCCTGCGGCCCCCCACACGCAAAGTGTAGGAGCCTTCCCACAATCCCTCACTTCTCCTTCCAGCTCCCTGCATACTTTACTGGATTCTGCTTTGCTACTCTTTTTCTACTGCCAGCTCTGTACATTTACTGTACACCTAGTGATACTACTAAGATGTGTTTCTTCCACAAAACACCACTTACTCTCTGCCTGCTGACTTGTGATTATGAAATTCGACAAAAAAAAGAACATACCTGAGGCTTGTAACATGAAGTCAGATTAGCCAGTTCAGGTTCAGGTTAGTTCACTCAAAAATATTTTTGCTGCTTGTTCAAATGACTTATTTGAAATGAGCTGAAACAACACAGTTCTTGAGTTTTATTATTTGTTTTATGTTCGATCAACCTAAAATTGTAAAAAACATTAATTTAACTTAATTGATTTGTGTTGTGACGACATGAATAGATGGTGTGGAACCCAGCATTTTTTTTACAGTGTTTGCACCAATTCTGGGTTTTGGATACAGTACCATGAAGGTAGCCAACATAGGCTCATTCTGAAAACGTAGCCCTATATACATTTCTGGAGATCATGAATTATGTAGCCAGAGGTACGTATGGCTGCATTTCGTCTTTAAAATGAAAGTTATGGGGCGATATGACGCCGTTCCTTTTCGCAGTACCAGCTGACAGCTTACCTCAGTATGGACCAGCTTTTGTGCTGTTGCCAGTTTGTCCAATGGCTCGAGTTCGTCAAAGAACGGTTCCAGAAATATGGTAAGACAAAAACAGAATCCAAAAAATTTAATAAACAAGTAAATAACAGGGTGAGAATGTGGTAAAATCTGAAAACATAGTAAAAATCGGGGGACTTTTCTTTTTTCTGGGTTGCTTTTCAAAACACTGATGGTTGGGTTTAGGGAAGTTGGTGGGCCCTGGTCAATCGGTGTTTCTTGAAAGACTATCGTTTGGGTTTAGTAAAGGGGGTGGGTGAGGGAATCAGTCGATTGGTCGTTGGTCAGTCAGTCGACAGCGGCTTCTGGTGGATTTGTGGAAACAAAAACTGCAAAAAACGTACCTCCTGGGACGTATTTGGTGCTCTCTAGAAATGCATGTAGGGATACGTTTTCAGATTGAGTCTGGGTTGAAAGTAGCTCAACTCAGCTCAGATGCTCCATAATGTCATGGCAATAAAAACAGATTAAAGTCGAGCCGCATTCAAGATACCTAAAACCCCAGATTGGAGCAAACTAAACTGACGAAACTGTCTAGCGAGCGAATCCCGATTCAAGGTACAGGCCCAAGGTGGAAACAAAACCTACAGTAATACTTATGTTGATCTAGTTTACTTATGGGTTATTTCTGGGCTCACGCAAAAAAAAATTGTTGTGTGTATTAAATAATGCATATTTCATATCGCAGCCTCTTGCGATTAGCTAATCGCAGCGTTTCAAATCGCGATTGAGATTAGATTTTGATTAATCACACAGCCCTATATGCAGTATAACACACTTTAACATATAATGGTTGAATATTTACAATTTTCTTAACTTTAAACTGTTGTAAATGTAATTGAAAACCAAATGATCAAAAGTTGTTTTGAGAGAAATTTCAAAGACAAAATTGGTATTTAAAGCAATCTCTCAACCATGAAAGAGGAACTTCTGACCAAAGAAATTCAGCTCTTGGTTTTATCAGCCTTCCACTTTTTCAAAAACGGAGAGAAAATGTAGAAGCCGCTTCTGTTGTTCATCTGAAGTTCACAATTCTCTCTCTTTTCTCTTACTAGAAAAACTGTGAAGCCCAAAACGGACCTCCTCTCCGCACCCAGAGCAGAGGTACATCAGCGTTTCCTTGGAAACACTTTCAGTAACAGCCTACACTCCGCATACTACACATACTTACATGCTCAAGTGTGCAGGCACCACACGAAGCGCTGACATTTGGTCAGGAGGTTAGAGTATTACACAACACACACACGCTAACTTTTGTTGCAAAACTCTCACATATTGTCAGAGGATTATGACAGAGCTCTTGTTTTGTGTGATTGGTAATGCTTCTTAGTTGCTCATATCTACTGTATGATTATTTATAAAGACTTTTTGTTGAAAATATTGATAATTATCATCAATATTGTGTATTTACGGGCAGTGGTGGATTTAGGCATGGGCAATATGGGCGATCTTGTTGAGGGCGGCACTGGGAGACGGTGCAAAAAATGTGCCCTAGTAAAAGCTTTAGATACAATTTACTTTATGCAAGTGTATTAATTCAGAGTGGTACTCCCAGAATAAAGACGTTAGGAGCTATTCACATTTGGCATCTTTTGCACACGCAAGTTAGTTATTCTCCATGTGCAACCGAAACAAAGCTGGTGAAAGCAAATTGATGAATGCGTGCAAAAAACCATTCCCGTGCGTCATTTACAAGCGCTCCTGTGTGAATCCCGGTTTACACACACGCCGATAAAATACACGCTGCTCATGTGCTTTAAAACCGGAGCAAATAGCCTTTTTGTGCAGAGGTGTCGGCATGCAGCAAGTTTTGCAAGTCGACAAAACTGAAGTTTATGTAATATGATGATGATGTTACTTTCACTAAGCCTGGCTATAAAGCAGAAAGGATGGAGAAAGAGTCAGGGAGGTAAGACAGGTAACATTAATTCTCGGCCATGAGTCGGGTCTAAGATAACAGATAATTTGATAAAACATATATTTGTATTCTATAGAACTACCATAATATTCATGCTAAAGATTTCTTAAGTGATCTTAGCATATCACTCGGGTTGTTACATTGTTTTCCAGTAACATTTAGGATTGATTTCTGTTATTTATTGAGAATAATAATTGTGGATGTCACTGTAGCACCATCGCCTCACAACAAGAAGGTCGCTGGTTTGAGTCTCGGCTGGGTCTGTTGGTATTTCTGTATGGAGTTTGCATGTTCTCCTGGTGTTGGCGTGGGTTTCTTCCAGGTGCTTCGGTTTCCCCCACAATCCAAAGACATGCAGTATAGGTGAAGTGAATAAACTAAATTGGCCGTAGTGTGTGTGGGTGTGATTAAGAGTGTGTATGGATGTTTTCCATTACTGGGTTGGCATCAGCTGTGTAAAACATATGCCTGAATAGTTGGTGGTTCATTCCACTGTGGTGACCTCTGATAAATCAGAGACTGAGCTGAAAGAAAAGGAATGAATGATCCGTAAACAGAGACCAAAAAAAAGATGGCTATGAATAAAGAAATTGGAACAGGGCAGAAACCATTAATGGGGCAAAAATCCGACCCAGAAACAGCGACACACATGCACTCAAATCTCTATCAGTGTCTGTATGAGAGTAATGTTGCAGAGACTGAATCTGTCACAGGATGAGCAATCAAAACCACACAGCTCCAGTGTCGTAGTGTCAGGAAAGCAGATTTTGACACTTCCTCCAGAAACTGTGTGGTGTTTGCCGATATGCCGGGGAGTTTTGGGCGGTTGCCAAGGCTTGCTGTGTGGTTGCCGGGGTGTTCGGAGTGGATTTGAGTGGACTGCCATGCGGTTGCTAAGGTCTTCTGGGTAGTTGCTAAGGTGTTGTGGGTGGTTACTTACTAGCCCAAGTCAAAAGATCTCACCGTCGAGTGTCTTTCTGCTCTTGAAATACGGTTCAGGTCTTTGCGTCAATTGTAATTATTAGTTAAGATTGAAGTTGCGTAGAAAAATAATGGTAAGGGCAATATGCGTACACTGACATATAATTAGGGCCTGGGCACCCTCTTGGAATTCCGCTTTATATATTTTACCTCTATAATTAATACTATAGCTATAGACCTTCAAAAAAGTTCACCTATGTTATATTTAAGTACAAAACATTTGTAAACATTGTAAAAAATACACAAATCGTTTTTGTCCCAACACAAATCGATTAAATTAAAGTAACAAATATAAGCAGTTTGAACATAAAACAATTTGTCGCAATATCTAAAAAAAGTCTTTTTGTGAAATCTGAAAATCTGAAATTTTCCCTCCTAATTTTTGGTCATTTATTTTTCTTTTTTAAAAGATTTATTCTGGTCAACACTAGTGAAGTAACTTTTTCAGAGAAACCTTATTTTAAAACATAATGTTTTTAGCAGAAATATATTTTTGCTGTGGTTACTAACTCACAAAAGTCGTCTATCAATATCAGGTGTCATTTTGTATGAATGTAGAACAGCTCCAATATAACTTAACCAATATACAATATAACCAGGGGTTTTCAAACTGTGGAGCGTGCCAGCACCTATTAAGGGGGGCGCGAGACATTGAGGTGTGTACTCGAGTAAATTATGATGACGATTTTTATGCGTTCACTAGAGGGAATAATATGATTAACATTAGTTTCACAGCTAACTATCAGGCACCTGTAGAGTTAATGCGTTCCAGTAAAATATATACAAATAAAATGGGCCAGGTGCTTTTTAAAATTAATGACGGTGAATGAATGAAGGTCAAACTGGTGAGACGTCTGACAAAAAATTGCCCTTTTGAATCAAAACAGCATGATGCCCATCTGAACCTTTGACTTACTTTGAAGACATACTGACTACGCTTATGGACATCAGTTATTTGCCTTAATAAGACAATATGATAATTAAGGTATTACATGAAATGCTTTTTGAATGTTGCTACACCAGGCTATTCACGTTTCCTGCAGAGGCTCATGTCATTTTGGGTGTTTTATCTTTAATTTTTCGACTTTACTGCAGTTTGTTTCAAGTTTCACTTTCACTCATGAACATTTCATTCACATCCCCATGACAAACTGGGGTATTAGACGCGAATATAAAGTAAGGACTGGTGAAAGAGTGTTGTTTTCATGGAAAGCCGAATGGAAAGAAAAAAAAAACCTCCACATTTCATGATGTGTGTGTGTGTGGTCTTTTACTGACAGCCGCGTGTGTGGATCTTGTCACAAAATGTGGCGAAAAGTCCTACATGACGGTATAGTTTGATTACGGAGTTTACTTCAGTAATGCCACTAATATATGCATACTTCACATCTTAATTCCATTTCTGTTTAGTTTAATTATGACTTTAGTTGGATTAAGGTTATTCAAAATCGCTGTTTACATGGTAGACTCTAATCAGAGTATTGTCTTAACCATATTAAAATCGTATTAAAATATTGTTGCCCATGTAAACATACTCTGCGATCTTGGATTTGCGAAGCAGCATTTTCTGTATGTACATCAAAAGCAAGTATGCTATGGCTCACGCTTATTGGCAGTGGAAAATGATTTGCGGTTAGTCGTGTCAGGAATCCAACCATAGATTAGCATGTTGTCCTCACAGAAACAGGCTCAGCCCTCATACTGAATCAGGTAAGCTATATCTATGTTTCAATGTAATTAATTCTACGCACTTTGAACTCAGCAAGAAAATGTAAATGATGTTTGCACAGGGAAGGGTGCCTGGGGGGGCGCGAATGAAATTGGACAAATTTGGGAGGGCGTGTGTCCTAAAAGTTAAACCATATGTCACAAACTCAATCATTGGAGGGTCACAGCTCTGCCCAGTTTTGCTCCTACCACAATCAAACACAGCTGATCCAACTATTCAAGGTGTTTACAACTACTAGACACTACTAGATCAGCTGTGTTTGATTACGGTTGGAGCAAAACTGTGTAGAGCTGCGGCCCCTCAAGAATTGAGTTTGAGACCTATACTTTAAACAAAAGTTCCATATTGTTACTTTTGATCCCATAGACAGGAACGCAAGTAACACACGGGTGGGTCAAAAGTAACATGTCAATATTTGCGAGATTTACTGGCTTTATCTGGTTTATTTTAAATATATCTGACTCTGACCTTGTTATTGTTCACTTCAAACATATTTTGTCCTTTATTTTTGCAAAAAAATGTGTTAATTTAACGGCATTTTCATTTTGAGTTTCACTTTAATCAAATGTTTAAAAAGCAATCCAACAATGCAAAATATAAGCATTTTCTATCATTTTTGAATATTTTTATTATCATTAGCGATTGATAAATCAAATTAGTTAAAACACTGGAACCTCTGATGAAAAATAAGACATGGCAATTAGCAGTGGGACGTAAATAACAGTGTTACTTTTGTCCCCACAGGAACTCTTGCCATTTAAACCTGATTTACTTTTAAACTGAAAAACACAGACATTATGTGTTATTGCACTAAATAACCTGTAGATTGATCATCAGTATGACACATGAAAAGAGAAACACAACATATACTGTATTAAGAAAAAAAAGAACCGCTACAAATAATTAACTTTTTGCACTTAAAAACATAAATCTGGAGCTAACCGCGGGACACGCTCCCAAAATCACATGATAATTGGCAGCTCCATCAAGGGTTGCATGCTGAACAAGCTATTATAGCCTGGAAATCAAAAGTTGTCAGGGCTTTGAGAAAATCTATTTGTTACTTTTGTCCCATGTTACTTTCGTCCCCGTTTTCCCCTAAGTTTGGCCAGTGTAATCTAAAGGCTTTTGCGATGTGAAAGGGAACCTATTATGCCCCTTTTTACTAGAAGTAAAATAAGTCTCTGATGTCCTCAAAGTATGTATGTGAAGTTTCAGCTTAAAATACACAAAAAATAATGACTCTTTGAAGCTGCCCCTTTTAGGCTTTGATCCTAATTGTGCCGTTTTGGTGACTGTCCCTTTAAATTCAATGAGATTGTGCTTTTTTTTTAAAAGAGGGCGGAGCTACAGATGCCTATGTGTCAGCATAGTGGGAGATTCAAAACAGTACTAATGTCCTATGCTAATGAGGGAGAAATGGTTACTAGTGGGCGGGGCTTTCCCCCAATAATGAAACGTACAACGTGAGAATGTCAATCGAAGTGTTTCTGCTGACAAATAAAAAATTTAATGAATCGATTTTTCTGAAGCTGGTTATGTTCATACACTGTTGCCACACAACTGTGTTTTAACCCCTTTTATGCATAATAAACTCCCTTTAAATTGCTATGATCAAGAGTTTTCGTTAAAGTGCATATCTATGACGGCCTGACAAACTTCAAATTTTAAATAAATAGGAATTTGTTATAACTCGAACACAGAATGTTTGATTTTCCACAAATTTCACATGTTTGGCTGGGGTCCTGACCGGAAAATTATTTATTTATAGTCATACTTCTGAATGTTTAAAGCTTAAGGTTAGGAGATTAGTTGTATTATTTGACATGAAAAAATTCTGATTTGGCATGTACCTCCATTTTGGAGTCACGGCAATGTGGAAAACTAAATCTGAAACTGGTGTACAACGCCTTTCTAAATCTAACGCTAGATGTTAGATACTCATTCATGTGTATTTGCTGTGTTAATTATTAATAAAGCAGAAGGAATTATTGCAGATAAACGATAATAAAAGAGCAAGGCATGTCATTCATTGTCCACCTCACGTTAGTTTTCTACACTAAAGAAGAGCATTTCTTAAAATATTTACATTAAAT
>NC_079456.1:31735215-31751479 GCF_903798145.1 Danio aesculapii | reverse complement strand
ATTTATTATATTTTACTTAACATGTTAGTTTTAATGTTTATATTAGCCCTGTACAGGACAGCTTTTCTTCAATGTCTTCCCTTAACTCTTCTACTTCCACCTTCCCCTCAGCCTCTTCTCTTACTACTTGTCTTAATATATTCTCTGCTTTTTTTCCACTATATCCTTCCATTTCTCCTTTAATCTCTTTTAAAAGTTCACCCATCAGTCTCGCTTCCTTCTTTCGCTTTCTCACTCCATCCCTTAAGGCATCTGTCCCTCTTTGTCCTCTGGAGTACTTGCACTCCTTCATTCCAAGTCTCGGTCTCTGTGTCTCCTAGTGCTTTAAAACCAGATCACCGTTTTATCATTCTGTTCACACTAGAGCAGCGACCACAAAGAAACCACATAAAATGTGATTTATATGCTACGCCTATCTGTAAGTAAGGGCAGAAGGGTGAACGAATATCAATGCGTGTGTGTGTGTGTGTGTGTGTGTGTGTGTGTGAGTGAGTTGCAGTTTAACGGGGAGTAATTTAAAATAAACTGAATTAATTGACATCAAGCCTGTGAAGTGGCACTATTGTAAATAAATCAGAAATGTTCAACAATGCTTGTAATATGCAACTTTTTCGGAAAATTCGAAGCAGGCAGTCTTAATTATTTATTTTTAAGATATTTGTCAATATTTGCTCATTTGTCCCATTTTGACTACTATGTATGGAGCCAGATCAGTCTCAAAAATTATACATTTATAATATAAAATTCAGCACAATTCACTTTTGTAAAAACACAATTTGTGAATTCAAAAGTAAAATCAGAAATATTTTCACCAAATGAATCGAATTTGCATATATTAAAATTGTATTTGAAATTTACGAATTGGATTTGTGTATTTTTGAATCGTGTTTTGAATTTATTAATTGGATTTGTGTATTTTTGAATCGTGTTTTGACTTTATTAACTGAATTTGCGTACTTTTAAATCGTGTTGTGAATTTACGAATTGGATTTGCGTACTTTTGAATCATGTTTTCAATTTATTAACTGAATTTGTGTATTTTTTTAATCGTGTTTTGAATTTATGAATTGAATTTACATATTTTAAATCGTATTTTGAATTCACAAATTAGATTTGTGTATTTTTGAATCGTGTTTTCAATTTATTTACTGAATTTGTGTACTTTTGAATCGTGTTGTGAATTTACAAATTGTATTTGCGTACTTTTGAATCGTGTTTTCAATTTATTAACTGAATTTGCGAATTTTTAATCGTGTTTTGAATTTATTAACTGAATTTGCGTACTTTTGAATTGTGTTGTGAGTTTACGAATTGTATTTGCGTACTTTTGAATCGTGTTTTGAACATATTAACTGAATTTGCGAATTTTTTAATCGTGTTTTGAATTTATTAACTGAATTTGCATACTTTTGAATCGTGTTGTGAATTTACGAGTTGGATTTGCGTACTTTTGAATCATGTTTTCAATTTATTAACTGAATTTGTGTATTTTTTTAATCGTGTTTTGAATTTATGAATTGAATTTACATATTTTAAATCGTATTTTGAATTCACAAATTAGATTTGTGTATTTTTGAATCGTGTTTTCAATTTATTTACTGAATTTGTGTACTTTTGAATCGTGTTGTGAATTTACAAATTGTATTTGCGTACTTTTGAATCGTGTTTTCAATTTATTAACTGAATTTGCGAATTTTTAATCGTGTTTTGAATTTATTAACTGAATTTGCGTACTTTTGAATTGTGTTGTGAGTTTACGAATTGTATTTGCGTACTTTTGAATCGTGTTTTGAACATATTAACTGAATTTGCGAATTTTTTAATCGTGTTTTGAATTTATTAACTGAATTTGCATACTTTTGAATCGTGTTGTGAATTTACGAGTTGGATTTGCGTACTTTTGAATCGTGTTTTCAATTTATTAACTGAATTTGCGAATTTTTTAATCGTGTTTTGAATTTATTAACTGAATTTGCATACTTTTGAATCGTGTTGCGAATTTACGAATTGGATTTGCATACTTTTGAATCGTGTTTTCAATTTATTTACTGAATTTGTGTATTTTTGAATCGTGTTTTGAATTTATTCACTGAATTTGCGTACTTTTGAATCATGTTGTGAATTTACGAATTGGATTTGCATACTTTTGAATCGTGTTTTGAATTTATTAACTGAATTTGTGCATTTTTGAATCATATTTTGAATTTATTAATTGAATTAGCATATTTTTATATTTTAAATTCACAAATTGGATTTGTGTATTTTTGAATCGTGTTTTGAATTTATCAATTGGATTTGCGTATTTTGAATCTTGTTTTGAATTTACGAACTGAATTTGCGCACTTTTGAATCATGTTTTGAATTTACAAACTAGATTTGTGTATTTTTGAATCCTGTTTTGAATTTATGAATTGGATTTGTGTACTTTTGAATCAATGCTTTCAGATCTTATCACATACATTCATACTAAATATCCAATAAGAGTCCTAGAGGTGAATCGAATAAACTAAATTAGCTGTAGTGTATGAGTGTGTGTGTGGATGAGTGTATGGTGTTTCCCAGTACTGAGGAGTCTCTGGAAGTTTTTGAAGTGCAAGTTGTTGAAAAGAACAAATTTATTAATAATTTATGTGTAAACTAGTTTTTCCATGTTCATTAAAATCATATAATATAATTGTTAAACAGTTGCATAAGATCAAGTTGTTCCATTTCTGTAGCAATTCTGACTCTCACTATAGGATTTTGTACAAATTGACACCTTCATTAGGTTAAGAAGTTTTGACTATCATCATCTTATTACACATAATTTTTTCTAATGAGATCAGGTTGATTGTGCCAGGGTTATGTTTCCGCTGTGTTTAGTTTCAGTGTATTTCATTCTAGTTAGTTTCTATAGCTGCTGATTAGTTCACACCTCTTCTGTTTCTCCATGATTAGTTCCTCTGCTCCTTTTTTTTTTAGCTTCTTGTCCAGTAATTATTATTATGTTTAGTGTTTGTGTCATGTTTACTCTAGAATTTTTCCTGTTGCATTTATTTATTTATTGCTCTTATTCTATATACAGAGGAGCCCATTATGGACTGATTTCAATTGATCAATTGTTCAAGAAGACAGAAAATAGCTAAGTTTTCACATGAAATCAGGTTGAACGGTTTTGTTAAGCCTAGTTCAGACTACATGATTTTAAACATCGGCAGATCACTGTGCTGTTCATACTACGTGGCACTACGTAAATGATTCACTAGAGGGGGGTCACACAGTACATGATCTGATAACAACTGGTTCCCCAAAAGCTCTGTCAAGCTACCAAACACAGCCTATAGCTATGTTTTCATCCAAAGATGCGAATTAACTTTATAATATAAGGCACAAGACGTGTTGCTATTTTCAGACCAACGCAACATTAATTTTCCTGTTTTACGCCATGTTGTTTAAATAGCCAATCCATTTGCGCCACTTTGTAGACTCATGGGTGTTCCTGTCTAGAGAAGAGGTGTGTTAAGGTGCAATGTTGGCTCGTTGCTGTATTGAGGAACTAAAATAGATGAATAGTCCAGCTGAAAGCAGATCTAAAGTCCAGTAGAGAATGCATTAGTTGTGCGCCTCGCTTACACATTGCTTAATTCACACAGGATGTGCAGCAATACGCAAATATCTTTACAAATAAAAAAAAAATTAAAGTAATAAAATATTACAAAAATGATTGTTTCTACATAAATATAAAAACCACTGCCGCCATGCCTTCTTCATTCACAACAACTTTCTGTTGTATAATGTTGTTATTTTTTATCATTAGTATTAATTATTATATGCATATTTATATTTGTTTTATTAAAATTAAGCTTAGATTTGTCCACCTGTCAAGTTTTGGACAATATGGGGCATAAGAATAGGACATGTGCATTTGGATATAACTCAGTTTTTTGACAACACTTCGTTATTATTGTTCATTTATTCATTTGCTGGAAATTCTAACTGAATTTACAAAAAGTTTAGAAACAAATCTTTGCACTTAACAAACGAAATTATGTAGGCTAATGGATGTCTGTGTGTACAACACATTTCCTTAACCACGAAAGAGAGAAAAAGAAAGTGAAAGTAAAGACCAATTGGAGGAGGCTCATTCTTTATCCTCGTGCTGCAGATGGTCTGTTTAACTGTTTTCTCGCTAGTGAAGCGCTCTATTTTTCCACTTACAAAGTCCGCCATGTAAATAGCAAATGCGCCAAGGCATGACGCAACTGACTCTTAAAGGGAATGGGAGATGAGACTCTGGTTTATTCTCAAAACACACCCAGAACTCATTAAAACATTAAGCTCAACCCTGTTAGACCATGCACTGAGAGTGTATTTTTCCATCCTTAAAATAGCAAAAATGGATTCAGACACGCCCTTAATGCTTTTGCGCCCTGCGCTTTAGACCTTACAATGTTACAATAGAGCCCTAAAACTAAAGGCAGTCAGAGTTTTCAATTTTTGTAATTTAATAACTCCTTGAAATAAAACTTACATATCTATAATACCCAGACTTTTCCTAAATATCTGTATATTTCTTTCTAACAGTGTTTTTATTTAATTTTTTTATTACAAAACCAAAAAGAACTGAGTTTTTCTACCTTCAATAACCATAGCGGTCAAAATGACTGCATGCATGTCTGCTACTTTTCGCTGTGACTTTAAATATGCATGTCTTTTTTGCGTACCAACTTCCTGCTAACATAAACATAACTTACTGATAGCAAAAACAATAATTTACTTCAGATATGTCTTTCAAAACAGCATATTCTGTGCTGCGAAATAGCTTCTATTTTTGAAAACGAAATTGAAAGCGAGGCCCAGACCTTTGCGGGTGTTCTAGTAGCTTAACTAGTTATAGACTGTATTACCAAAAAGAGAATATTTTTAGTGTAAAACCAGAGTGAAGCGAGAGTGCATTGAAGCCCATTTTCCAATTACAGACATTTCTGTTGAGCTACTGAACAGAATGGGTATTCACTACATCTGACCGCACGTGGGGTCGAGTCGGATGACTGCTCTGGAATATTTAGCATGCCTAGACATTGGATTTTTGTCTGGGAGGTGTCGGCGATGCGCTAGTAATTCACACATAAGGATGCCAAGCACCCCCAGATTTTCCCCTGATTACAGTCCGATTTGTCGGCGAGCTTCTAAATTGGGTTTAAAATCCTGTAGTGTGAGCTAGGCTTTAGTAGCTTTAAATCTCATAGGCGGCACGATGGCTCAGTGGTTAGCACTGTCGCCTCACAGCAAGAAGTTCGTTGGTTTGAGTCACGGCTGGTCAAGTTGGCATTTCTGTGTGGAGTTTGCATGTTCTCCCCGTGTTGACGTGGGTTTCCTCCAGGTGCTCCAGTTCCCCCACAGTCCAAAGACATGCGCTATAGATGAACTGGATGAACTAAATTGGCCATAGCGTATGAGTGTGTGTATGTGAATATGAGAGTGTATGGGTGTTTCTCAGTACTAGGTTGCGGCTGGAAGGGCATCCGCTGCGTAAAAACATATGCTGAAATAGTTGGTGGTTCATTCCACTGTGGTAACCTCTGAAATAGAGACTAAGTCGAAGGAAAATGAAGGAAATCTTAACATACAGATTCATATGAAAGTGGCACCTCATTGAATAGCAGTTTTCTCATGATATCAGCTCAGTTTCTACAATTTATTTTATTCACAATACTGATTGATATGAAATTGGCGCCATGTCAGTTAATTAACATTTTGCTTAAGGTCAGGCTGATCGATTTTTGTCAAAATATTGAATCTCACTGTATGAACTCATAAGAAATTGCTACCATGATTGACTGATAGTTGACAGATTTCTTAAGTTAATTTGAATTAGAGCATACAAATTCATATTCAACTTACACCACATTAATTAATTTTTTGTTTCATGGGATTGTGTTATTTGATTTTTAGAATTCGCTTGAAAGTTGGCGTACTTATTAATACGAAACAGCCCCTTGTAACAAAGTGGTTTGCTCTTAAAGGGACAGTACACCCACAACTATTGGTTCTAAACAATCTTTTCAACCAATCATCTTTTCTACGTTTTCAATCACTCTCAGTGTGTGGTGGTTATTGTTTCGCACGCAGTAAGCAGTGAAAATAAATAATGGCATAGTGGCCTGCCTAAATAATATCTGTACTTTCAAAATAGCAAAGAGGCAATCAAGCTTATTTTTATTTCTTTTAAAGGGCACCTATGGTGAAAAATCTACTTTTCAAGCTGTTTGGACAGACATATGTGTAGGTATAGTGTATAGACTGTCATATTGGGGTGAAATAAACACACCCAGTCCTTTTTTTAAAAAAATTTAACAACATAAAAACGGTGGACCAATTGGAGCGGTTTTCAGACCGACCGCAACTTGACGTAGGAGTGCGGTCCCCCCCGCCAACCGAATTGATTGACAGCTGCGCGTATTAACATGTCCCAGTAGTCACGTGTATACTCATATCAACAAGAGAGGACGAGCACAAAGCAGCCAGGAATAAAAGATCTGTTCAGTTTGCTAGGATCATCAATCATCATCAAACGTGATCAAGAGTGAGTTTTACAAGTTTAAAATGTTTTAAAACAGAGCATGTGTGTAATGAATTACAGCGATTCACTTCAGCTTTACTTTATCAGCACAGCCGCGTGTCAGATCAAGGAAGATGCTTCAATCCCGGTTTGTGGACTTTAAATCAGGTTTATTTTGCACATTAACATAACAGATATCCATACAGCAGTGGAGATTAACCTGTATCCTGTCACATATGCGTGCAAAAAGAGTGCAAAGCTAAACGCGCGTCTGTCTGTGTGTGTGTGTGTGTGTGTGCGTGCGTGTGTGTGCGTGCGTGCGTGCGTGCGTGCGTGCGTGTGTGCGTGCGTGTGTGTGTGCGTGCGTGTGTGTGTGTGTATGTGTGTGTGTGTGTGTGTGTGTATCTGTGTGTGTGCGCATGAACTTTGTAATGACATTGTGTGCGACTCATCGTTAAGTTGACTCATCTTAACACAACAAATGCGTCAAATACCAATTGGTAAAGTTCTTACTGTAGTATTTCTCACAAACGCTATGTGAGATCTGCTTCCTTTATGTCTGTTTGTTGTCTGACGCAGCTGAGGGAGGAGATTAAGGCATGCAGAAAGGTACATAGAAACGGTGGGCGGGAGGACTAGCCTTAAAGGCGCAGTACAACAAAACAGCCTCCTGGTGCAAAAATGTATCAAATAGAATCTTATAAAAGGTATAATAAATAATCTGATGGGTGTTTTGAGCTGAGACTTTACAGACACATTCTGGAGACACAAAAGACTCATATTAAATGCGGAAAAAGGGGTAACCTAGGTGCCCCTTAAACCAAGAGTAAATCTGATAATAAGTCTGATCAAAAGAGATCTAGAGAAGCTGGAACAGCATCCCTGAATCTGGATTGCATGATACAGAAGCAACGTGAGTCAAGTCAGTCACAGAACATGACGTAGGAGCTTACTGTGGGCTCTTCTTGGAGATTAGACAGAGTGAATTATTTAATTACTATCATTCACTTGGAAGTAAACTGAAATGGCATTTACAGAGTTAATGTGAAATCTCTCTCTCTCAGACAATATAAGTGAAAGTGATGCTTACAATAATAAAAGAAAAGGGATCAAAGAAAAGTAAGAAACCCAATAAAGCCTTATGTAATTGTCTGCAGTCACATATTGACACCTGTCCATCGGCAATAAGAGTCCCCGGTAACCGGACCAATTATAAGATCACACCATTATTTGTGGGTAATTTGCATTGCGCTACTTGCATTGTATTTGCATTGCCTCACAAAATGAACATTACATATATTTCTATATGATGTAAAAGTAGTCAAAACAAATGACAACAACACAGTGTTGCTTTTTTTAACAACAGCAGAGCAGATAACAGTAAATCTAAATATTGTTATTATTATTAATATTATTATTATTACTATTTCTAATTTTTCATTTTTTATATTTTGTTCAACTTTGTGTTAAAAATTCCTAATGTTCTCAAATCTTTTTATTTTTATTTTTTAACATAAAGTAAGATGAAATATAAACAAATTAGAAATTAAGAATTAATAAAATAATAAATTTTTTGTGGATAATCTGATGCAGCCCAGCCTCACCCAGACTCGGCCCCCAGTGGCCCTCAGGCAAATTGAGTTTGAGACCCCTGCTTTTGAGGATACTTTAAAAGAGGTATTTTGATGAAAACTGTAAACATGCAACCATTGTCTTTCACAGTATTTTTTTTTTCTACTACAAAAGTAAATGGTTACAGGTTTTCAGCTTTCTTCAGATTACGTAAGGAACTCATAAATGTTTGGAACCACTTATGGTAGAGTAAATAGTGCGCATATTTTCATTTTTGGGTGAACTATCCCTTTAGCATCATGCTAACTGATTTGCATCGTCATTTTAAATCTCGCTGTAAGAATTCATACAACATTGGCAACAAATAAAATAGTTGTTTTCCAGGTTGATTGATTTCCATCGTAATTTTAAATTAATTTATTCATTTTTTTTTCCTTTATTAATCTGGGGTCGCCACAGCGGAATGAATCGCCAACTTATCCATCATATGCTTTACATAGCGGATGCCCTTCCAGCCGCAACCCAACACTGGTGAAGTAATTTCAAATCTCTGCACGATTTACTATGGAATTGTAGTTTTCTTTGAGCAGATTTCTACATTTATTAAACTCTTAATCCAGAATCACTCGAACTTCCATTAGTTCCGCCAAAAAGTTATATTCTGTCACACGTTTCGACCTTGACACACTTCCTACACACACTAGCCTGTCTTTTATTATCTCCTCAAAACATTTCTCCTGTGACATCTCATCCTGATATGAAGGGATGTAGCAGCTGTGTTGATAAATCTCAAACGGTGCTGGACATTTGTCTTCATATGCTCATGTGAGGACACGCATGATTCAAAGCAAGCGGCTCCGCATGGAGATCAGAGCCTTATTCTGGTGTGTTTGTGTGGCTGAAAGTGACAGATTACACTTCTTATAACACCATATAGAACAATAAAAGATCTGGAAAGCAAGACCGGGAGAGATATGTGGGTGGTGTTGTCGCTTAGCAGTTAAATATCTGAGAAAGGTTGCAGGTTCGAACTTCAATAGGGGTGATTCATTGATTCATGAGCTGTCCCTATTGCAGACATTTTTATTTAGGAGATTTTGCACCTGTGCCATTTTCATTCTTTCTTCTGCAGCCGGATGTTCATGCTTCGCTTTTCAACATAAAACATATTGAGACCGACTTTTCGCCACAATCGATTTTCTGAAACCAGATAAGATGTGAGAAGAAAGCAGATGAGCATCACATGAGGTTTACATCTTAAAATCACATGTGAAACACACATGGAACAAGTGGTTTCAAAAACGTCTTGTGAGCACATTTGTTCATATCAAAATGTTGTAAAATCACGTTTCATCTGTTTCACATTTGTTCCATTTGTGAAGCCCATGTGATGCTTATATGGTTTTGCTGTTAGAGGAGTGGTGTCAAAAATCCAATTGTGATTGAATATTTAATACGAATGTTACATTTGAGAACAG
The DNA here is from genome assembly GCF_903798145.1 of Danio aesculapii. Classification (NCBI taxonomy): domain Eukaryota; kingdom Metazoa; phylum Chordata; class Actinopteri; order Cypriniformes; family Danionidae; genus Danio; species Danio aesculapii. Next base: position 31,741,888 of record NC_079456.1, on the reverse strand, counting down.
ATTTTGAGTAAAAAAGGGAACAGTTCAGGCATCAGGAGACTTGGAAAATACCACACAGGTCATGTTGACTACTTTAATAGGACTTAAAGTTTGTGTTTTTTACTTGATGAAAAAGAGTAGCATGAACATTTTTCAAAATATCTTTTTTTTTTTTTGCAATTAATGGAATGAGGCGAGGTTGAGTAAATTAACAAATTGCAACTTTTCTTAGGCACGACTGAACCTGTGGAAAGTATCACACAGGTCATGTTGAGTACATATTTTATGAAAAAAGAGCAGCATGAACATTTTTTAAAATATATCACTTTTTGCATTTCATGGAATGAGATGAGGTTGAGTAAATTAAGTAAATGTAATTGTTCTCATGCACAACTGAACCTGTGGAAAATACCACACAGGTTATGTTAAGTACTTACTTTATGAAAAAGAGCAGCATAAACATCTTTCAATATATATATATATATATATATATATATATATATATATATATATATATATATATATATATATATATATATATATATATATATATATATATATATATATATATATATATATATATATATATATATATATATTGTATTTCATGGAATGAGGTGGGGTTGAGTAAATTAACAAAATGTAACTTTTCTCAGACATAACTGAACCTGTGGAAAATATCAGACAGGTCATATTGAGTAAATACTTTATATAAAAAAGAGAGCAGCATGAACATTTTTCAAAATATCAGGTTTTTTGCATTTCATGGAATGAGATGTGGTTGGGTAAATTAACAAAATGTAGCTTTTCTTAGGCACATCTGAATCTGTGGGAAATACCACACATGATACAATATGTACTCAACATACAATATGTTGAGTACATATTTTCTATAAAAAAAGAGCAGCATGAACATTTTTCAAAATATCGTGTTTCCTTTTCATGGAATGAGATGAAGATGAGTAAATTAACGAAATGTAATTTTTTTTTAGGCATGACGGAACCTTGTGGAAAATAATCACACAGGTCATGTTGAGTACATACTTTATTAAAAAAAGAGCAGCATGAACATTTCTCAAAATATCTCTTTTTTGCATTTAATGGAATGAGCTGAGGTTGAATGACCAAAATGTAATTTATTTTCAGGCATGACTGAACCTGTTATAAAAATGTATGTTATATCACTTCTAATAAACGTGTCATATGCATATCGTCAAATGCTCTAAGAAGAATACAACCATTTCCTGAGACATGCGGGGAGCTTAATTGAAATCCTCTGTATCACTGTAAGGACTTTATACAATAGAAGAGAGCCATTATGGAGAGATTGGAGATACTGTTTCAGTGAATCTCTTTTTTTTCCATTAGAGTCCATCTGAGAGAAGATATTTCAAGCATTATATAGTCACTTATAAAGACATTTGAGGGTTATAATCACAATCACACTCGCGCACTATTGTACTTTCACAGTTATTTTCATGGTCCGTTTCTTAAAGGACAACGATTTCACACCTGATCTTGGCGCCAAAGTCCCAGACTTCTTTGTTTGGATAGTTATTTGTGTTATAAAAGGAGAGGTGTCTCTTGGCTTTAGCATACTTTTAGTAGATTCAATCCAGTTTTCTTTTAGTATTTTGTCCAATTATAAGCATTGATAAGCAGGTTAATAGATGACAGCCCTCCTTGGTTAAATTCCTTTGTCATGTGTCATGGCCCCAGAGAGGGATTTCGTCTCTTTATATCCCGCTCTGATCCCCCAGTTGAGAAAAGCCAAACTGGGTCACTCATTTAGGTAGGGAAAAAACAGCTTCTTCTCCTCCCTTTTGGCCGGCCACGTGCTAATGAGCTAATTTCAGAGGTCATTGACTCCTTAATTGAAATCGGAGTGCTTTGTGACCCCCAGAGTCATGCTATAATTAGATATATGTTCCCTGACTTTTTGATCCCGTGCAGAAATAACTCCCCGAATGTGACCAAACGGTAAGACCTCTACGTGAAAGAGATAACTACTGTAGCCATATGATTGTTTGAGAAATGTTGTGCTTGTTTGCATACTGTACTTCATCCCACTATAGTTGACAGTTTTGCCCAACATATATAGTAGCTTCAGTCTTTAAACTTCTTTTAGGACTTTTTTTAGTGGGTTTGTTCTCGACCTACTTCAATATCGAGTGCAGCTCAAGCCCTGAGGTCTTCATTTTCACTTAATTCGTAGGTTCTGTTAATACGGGGACTTGTCTGAAAAGCACACACGTGTTATAATAGTCTTGAAGTTTTAGATTATTCAATTAAACTTCTTGGTTTTAGTTAGGTTTTTTCATCTATGTTGATCCTGGAACAACATTCCAGTCAGCTTTAAGCGATAAGTTTATAGGTTATTTTAAGTTTAAGCTTATAGTTAGGGTTATGAGTTTCTACATCATTGTCTTCCGACTATTAATCTCCTTTGATTTTGGTAATAATTTATGGTTAGAGTTAGATTTAGATCCATTATATGGATGTTCTATGATCAACATACTCTACCTGACAAAAGTCTTGTCGTCGATCCCAGTTGTAAGAGTAACAAATTATAACTTCTAGTTGATCATTTTGAAAAGTGGCAGAAAGTGGATTTTTCCGATAAATCATCTGTTGGAACTGTATCCCAATCATCACAAATACTGCTGAAGACCTATTGGAACCCTCATGGACCCAAGATTCTCACAGAAATCAGTCAAGTTTGGTGAAAGAAAAGTCAGTTCCTGAAAGCAAAGAAGGTGAATGTGCTACAGGATTGGCCAGCCCAACCACCAGATATAAACATTATTGAGTATGTCTGGGGTAAGATGAAGGAAGATTCATTGAAGATGGATCCAAAGTATCTTGATGAACTCTGGGAGTCCTGGAAGTCTTGTTGACAAGACTTTTGTTTGAGCAAAGTCAGACGTTACTGTCCTAATTAAATAATTAGGAATCAAGGCATGATCATATTTTATTTTGGTAAAATAAGTGTAATCTAGAGGCCTTTGCCTTTCATATTAGCCACTTCTGATCAACTGGAAGTCAAGTTATTATTTTGTTGTACCAAAAACTTGGATATACGAAAAGACTTTTGTCAGGTAGTGTACAGTAGATGTGGATCGCATCCTATTTGGCAAAATCACACTCAATAGGTGACTATAAAAGTCAGAATTGATAAGATATAAATAAATAATTACATAGTAATGCAATATATAAAGCAGGCACTCATATCATTATCGGCTGATAAATGCTTATTATCCTGATAAGAACATACATTATTGTGGTTTATACTTTGGTGGCTGTTGAATACTTGATTCTGATTGGCTGGTGAACATTCTGACCTCAGATGAACACACAATTTCAGCCGCATCGCATTTCCATATCACTACACTGAATAATTTCAGTTATTTCACAGCTAAAACAGTCAAAAATCACATCAAAACTAAACCGAATGCTTTGGACGAGATGCGTAAGAAACTAGTCCTACAGACAGGAGCAGTATGAGGACAAAAACCTGACAAATGTCTGAAATACAAGATCTAAACTGTGTCTTCAGGTGTGGTAACAATTGAATGCGCATATAAATGTAAAGTATAATAAGACTCCATTGTGTCGAATTATTTGGAAATAATGCACACCTAATGTGTACTCTCAGATGTGCATTATTTTTCTAATAATTCAATGGACAATCATTAGATTTCCAGATTAGTTGCTACTGCCCATGGTTTTTAATTTGTAAGTGATTTTGAGAAAAGAAAGACCCTGCAAAAAATGCTTTTCTTACTGTACATTCTACTGATTTTTTTGTCTTGTTTGCCAAAATAAAGTGTTTTTTTCCCTAAAACAAGCAAAATAATCTGCCAATGGGGTAAGAAAAATAATCTTGTTTTTCCTTTCGACGTACGTTTATTTTTCTTAACTCATTGGCAGAATAATTTGCTTATTTTAAGGAAAAACACACTTCATTTTAGCATAATATTTCTTAAAACAAGACATTGTTTTGCTTGTATAGAAAATTCTTATTGATCTAAGAATTTTTAGACTAAGAAACAAGACAAAAAAATCTAAGTAAGAAAAGCGTTTTAGCAGTTCAAGACATTTCATCTTGACATTTCAAGTTTTCTGATGTTTTCTTCTGTATTTTTGTTCTTTGTTGTGTTTTTTTTCTTTCTGAAAAACTCACAGCAAGATTTGTTTAGATCAGTCTATATACAGCTGAAGTCAGAATTATTAGCCCCCTTTGATTTTTTTTTTCTTTTCTATTTTTTTTTTTTTAAATGTTTCCCAAATGATGTTTAACAGAGCAAGGACATTTTCACAGTATGTCTGATAATATTTTTTCTTCTGGAGAAAGTCTTATTTGTTTTATCTTGGCTAGAATTAAAGCAGTTTACAGTTTGTCTACAGAAAAAAAAACTGTTATACAATAACTTACCTAATAACCCTCACCTGCCTAGTTAACCTAATTAACCTAGTTATGCCTTTAAATGTCACTTTAACTGTGTTTGGACCAGGGCTGGGCCGATAAACGATATTATATCGAATCGCGATAAAATTTATGCCAATAACAAAAAGCTCATGGACTTATGTACTCCTATATTGATCTAAGAGCCAACCACACAGCAGAAATGTGCAACAATGGGAATTTAAAAGTGTGTCAATATTAGACATGTGCCAAATTGTCGCCACCGAAATTTTATTTTAATTGTGGCCACCGAAAATTTATTGGCTGAAAAAATATGTTATGCTATTTAATGGACCCTCCAATTTTTGTGGCTTCAGTCATTGTTATGGTGCACTTTGAAATCTGGAAGCATTAACAACTCATATCGAAATGTATATTATTATCATTCAATATGGAAAATAATTATCAAGATAGAATTTTTGTCATATCTCCCAGCCCTAGTTTGGACCCCATTGACTTCTATTGTATGGAAAAAAAAATTCTGAGCCACATAACAAAGAAAGTAATATGGGTTTTAAAAACATGTGGTTGTGTAAATTATTTTTCTCTAGCTAAAACCTAAATCTAAAATGGAAATTAGTAGCCATTAGCATCCATATATGAAAAAGATGAAAAGGACGTGAATAGCCTCTTTCACACATGCAGACCTTTCCTGAGAAAATTACCGGCAATTAATTTTTTTTGAAAATTCCGGTAAATTAGTACGGCAATTTTCTGGAAAGTGAAGTTGTAACATTACCAATAATTTTCAGGAATGCTGCTCTGTGTGAACGCAGAGGGAAAATTGCCGAAAAGAGCTCGTTCACATCTAGAACGCGCTGACGTGAGACGTCTACTTCAGCCAATCAGAACATTCAGACTCATTCACATCTGCGCTGTTTCTGAAAATAAAAGCCTTTGAATAGTTTTCCCGACACATTTAACTGCTAGATGTTAGTGAGATAGCATTTCTATGTTCTTCTGAATGCCAGCTGTGTAAAAAATTATCGATAAAATGCTTCTGATAAACCGCTGCTTGTTTACCTTTAAGCTCAGCTTCAGTTGCTTGACGCGTGAAGTGCAGCAGTGCTCCAGTGAGCGCCAGCACACACACATTATGGACATCTCGACATGCAAAAGTGTTCCTCCATGTTTTCAGCGAAGTTGTTCACAATGCTTATCTATTCAACACACGCCCAACCCCTTCTATGTTTACAAACACAAGCGCAGCTCTGCACAAGACGTTTGGCCAGCGGAGAAATTAAAATGGTCGTGCCCAACTGAGTCTGGTTTTTCTCAAGGTTTTTTTCTTCACTTTCGCCAATTAGTGAAGTTTTTTCCCTCCCCGCTGTCGCCACTGGCTTGCATGGTTTGGGATATGTAGAGCTGTGCATCGTTGGATTTGCTCTTCAGTGTTTGGACTTTCAGTAGTGATTATTAAACCACACTGAACTGAGCTAAACTGCACTGAACTTAAACACTGAAAACTGAACTACACTGTTCCAATTGACTATGACCTTTTATGTGAAGCTGCTTTGACACAATCTACATTGTAAAAGCGCTATACAAATAAAGGTGAATTGAATTGAATTGAATTGTTTAGATGTCTTTTCTGGTTAATAATGTCAGAATTTAATGGTATTTTGGAATAGGTGTGTGAATGGTCTTTTCCGGAAAAATTCTGGAACGCCCTTGCCTGTGTGAACAGCATTTTTTTTAATTTACCAAATTTACCAATTTTTCTTATTTTAATGCAGTCATTCCGGTAATTTTCTGGATGTTTACCTGTATCACTGTGTGAAAGGGGCTAAAGGCTATCAGTTTCCAGTACTCTTCAAAATATCGGGTTTACAACACGTCAATAATGAGTTTTGCTGCTTGTTCAAACTACTTATTTAAAATGAGCTGAAACAACACAATTCTTGAGATTTCTTAAGGACAACTTAATTTTTTAATGTTCAATACACATAAATTTGTTAAAAGTGTTAATTTAATTTAATTTAATCAATTTGTGTTGGGACATGAACGAGGATTGTGTGGAATTCTGCATTTTTTACCGTGCGATTTTTGCTGATTGTTCAAACTACTTATTTAAAATGAGCTAAAACAACACAATTCTTAATAGATTTTTGAGACAACTTAATTGTTTTATGTTCAATCCACTTAAACTTGTTATGTTAACTTAATCGATTTGTGTTAAAACAACATTTTTTACAAAGAGGGTGCGTACACGATGGCTGTTGTTTCATT
>NC_079456.1:31725215-31730215 GCF_903798145.1 Danio aesculapii | reverse complement strand
ATGGATGGATGGATATGAAGTTTGATAGATAGATAGATAGATAGATAGATAGATAGATAGATAGATAGATAGATAGATAGATAGATAGATAGATAGATAGATAGATAGATTTAATCTACAATATTTCAGTGTAATCTCAAAAAGCATTTATATTAGATATGCTGTTTTTTGAAAAACCGCAGTTATACCATGGTACATTTTAAAATACCATGATAATTTCATTGTATAGGTCCAAAACTATTTTGCTTAAGGACCAAATCTTTGCATGTTTTTTGTAATAGTGCATGCATATAGTACCGTGTTTCCTAGTACATGTAAACCTGTGCTCTTCTTTAGCTACAAAATACAAAAACGATTTTGCAATTGCACAACATGGTATTAAAATCTGATGTCAAAAGAAAAGAAAAAAAGAACAGTTCACCGTTGCCACTGTGCGCTGTGCAAGTGTTGAAAGATTAACAAAAGTACAATAGAAACAATCATCGTTCTCACTTCTGATGAAGAGAGACTTCACTCCTGAATCCCTCTCATTGTCTTTTTTTCAGCTTCCTCTCATTCATTCACTCTCTTCAAAGTTTTCAAAGAACCAGGATCTCTTACCGGCAGCTCGGTCTCACTCAGGATGTCTTTCTCTCTCTTTTCCACTGTCGGTGTGTGTGTGTCTCCTGCTTGCGTGTCCTCGCTCTGTGTGCGTGTGTTAGGCGGTGTTTGACTTCAGCGGCAGCGGACGCCTGGAGCTCAGTCTGAAGGCTGGAGATGTGATCTTCCTCCTGCGGAGAGTCAACGCAGACTGGCTGGAGGTGAGAGAGACTGATAACAGGACAGAGACAGAGAGAAAGGTAGAAGAGGATAGGTAGGCAGGAGGAGTGGATAGAATTAGGGAGGGAGTGGAGAGTTTGTGAGAGAAAAAAGGGAGGGAGAGAGTAAAAGGATGGAGAAGCGTGATCTCATTAACGTTTGGAGGTATGTTTGAGTCTGATTGTAGCTTTTTAGATGATGATTTACTACGCCACTAGCTATGTTTTCATCCTTCACCTATTTTTAAGCACATTTGATTATTAATGGAAATGACAAGATGCTCATACAGTACATTTTAAAAATGCACAAAAAAATCGTATGCGCACAATTGATAGGATAAATAATAGGATAAACTTTTATCAGATAAGAACAAATGCTCATTAAACTATGATAGAAACAAATTTAGGGCCCTATCATACACCCAGCGCAATAAGGCGCAAGATGTGTTTGGCATGATTTGTTGCCATTTTCAGACCTGCGCAACCCTAATTTTCCCGCTTTGCACCGCTTTGTGGACTCATGGGTGTTCCCAACCCAGGCTCATTCTGATTCTGGAGACAGCAATATACGTCCCAAGAGTGACTTTTTTTTTGCAGTTTTTGTTTTCGCGAATCCACCAGAAGCCACTGTGTATGCTTTTTGAGATCTCAAATTTCTCTCGCGAGTGCCATTCCGTGCCATGCTGTTCTCACGTAAATCCACCAGAGGCCGCTGTCGACCGACTGACTTTCTGCTGACCAACCGACTGATCCCCCCACCCTCCCCCTTCCCTAAACCCAACCAATACCATTTTAAAAAGCAACAGTTTACCTGCCTACCCCATCCCTAAACCCCAACTTCAGTGTTTTTAAAAACAATCCAGAAAAAGTAAAGCCCCTGATTTTTACCAAATTTTTTACACGATTTCACGTTTATTTTATTTTTACACGATTTCAAATAATTTTTTTATTATTACGTGATTTCACGCTTTTTTTCATTTTTACACGATTTCTCGCTTTTTTTTTTTTACATGATTTCACATAATTTTTTTATTTATATGCGATTTCATGCTGTTTTATTTTTACGAGAATTCACGCTTTTTTATTTTTACACGATTTCAAGATTTTTTTCTTATGAGATTTCACGCTTTTTTTATTTGTACACGATTTCAAGCTTTTTATTTTCACCTGATTTCACGCTTTTTTATTTCTACACGATTTCATACTTTTTTTACATTCATGTGATTTCATGCTTTTTATTTTAAGAAATTTCATGCTTTTTTTATTTTTACGCGATTTCCCATATTTTTTTATTTTTACACGATTTCACACTTTTTTAATTTTTACATGATTTCACGCTTTTTTATTTTTAAACGATTTAGCTTTTTTTATTTTTACGCGATTTCCAATATTTTTTATTTTTACACGATTTCAAACTTTTTTATTTTTATGCGATTTCACACTTATTTATTTTCACGCGATTTCATGCTTTTTTATTTTTACGTGATTTCAAGCTTTTTTATTTTTATGCGATTTCAAGCCTTTTAATATTTTTACGCGGTTTCACGCTTTTTCATTTTTACACGATTTCACGCTTTTTATTTTTAAACCATTTTTCTTTTTTTATTTATTATGCGATTTCCCGTATTTTTTTATTTTATGCGTTTTCATGCTTTTTTTTTTTACGTGATTTCAAGCTTTTGTATTTTTATGCAATTTCAAGCTTTTTATGATTTATACGCGGTTTCACGCTTTTTCCTTTTTACACGATTTCACGCTTTTTATTTTCACCTGATTTCACGCTTTTTTTATTCTTACACGATATCATACTTGTTTTATTTTTACGCGATTTTACACTTTTTTATTTTTAAACCATTTTTCTTTTTTTATTTATTACGCGATTTCTCGTATTTTTTTATTTTTACGCGTTTTCATGCTTTTTTTATTTTTACGTGATTTCAAGCTTTTTTATTTTTATGCGATTTCAAGCTTTTTATTATTTTTACGCGGTTTCACGCTTTTTCATTTTTACACGATTTCACGCTTTTTATTTTTACCTGATTTCACGCTTTTTTTATTCTTACACGATATCATACTTGTTTTATTTTTACGCGATTTCATGCTTTTTTAAAATTTTTAAGTGATTTCACACTTTTTTTATTTTTAAACCATTTTTCTTTTTTTATTTATTACGCGATTTCCCGTATTTTTTTATTTTTACGCTTTTTCATGCTTTTTTATTTTTACGCGATTTCAAGCTTTTTATTATTTATTTCTGAGAGTGTGGTAAACCTGCTGTTGGATGGTTTCAGTCACTTTAGATCTGCTCTATGTCTAAAAACATGATCTTAATTGTGTAATGACTTTTTATAGACCAGTTTGACCAATGCAATGCATTTCTGGCTATTATCATAAATATAACCATGCTTCGTTGGACATCATAAGGTTTTGTGGTCTAGGACAGTGTTTCTCAACCACGTTCCTGGCGGACCACCAACACTGCATGTTTTGGATGTCTCCTTTGTCTGTTACACCCATTACAAGTATTTGAGCCTCTGCTAATGACCTAATGATATGAATCCGGTGTGTTTGGTTAAGGAGACATGGAAAATGTGCAGAGCTGGTGGTCCTCCAGGAACGTGGTTGAGAAACACTGGTCCAGGATGTGTTTAGATTTTTCTATTTCAAATATCTTATTTATTTTTATACTGTGTTTATAAATATATGTAACTCGTGACCCTGACATTGCAGGTTATGCTATAGATAAATAATAATAAATTAGTTGCAAAAAAATATTTTCACAACTGATTTCATCAGAAGAAACATCAATGCAAATGGCAAGCTCAGAATCTGTGTGGTAATACAGTACAGAATCCCCCTGGGAGGGAAAAAGAGGCTAAATGTAACAGCTGAACTGACTGACGGAGGGAGAACTGAAAAATGATGACAGTAATATAAGTAAAGGAGAAGAGGTTAAAGACATTTGTATAGGAGTAGGACATTGAGATTGAGAAGATCTGATCTGAACTCACACAGATTGCTTTTATTTTTTTCACACCAAGACAATAAAGGAGAAAGATTTGACCTGAATTGAATTGCAAAGGGAGAGAGAGAATTGGATATTGCATAGACATGCACTAGACCCTCAAATAACATTATCAAGATAGGGGAGGGTGAAAGAGAAAGATCAAGCTGTAATTCGGTAGTCCATTGCCATCTAAACTCCTTTTTTGCTTGAATGCACCTAATGTGTCTGAAGATCTGAGGCGTAGCGGTCATTATTCCTCTCACTTCTGGAACATTAAAACCCCTGCCGCCTTAATCTGTCAACCCTACCCTGCCTGAGACACAAGAAACAAACAGTAACATGGATGGATGGATGGATATTTTATCCATTCCGCAGTGAATACAGACAATACAGGTACATTGGTTTAGTTTTCTCGACTTTTACTCTTTATTAAAATTGTATTTCATATTTTTCCCTATCATATTCATTTGGGTCTGCTATTTTTTGGATTGTGTTCTTAAGTTATTTTGTTAAATCAGCTTTAGTTTTGCCTTTGGTACTGACTAATTTAATGTATGTACACAAATATTTTATTTTAAAGCATCCTTTAGAAAATATTAATTTATTAGAGTGATCTGTGAGGGGTAAACTCATATACAGTTGAAGTCAGAATTATTCGCCCCCCTTTGAATTCATTATTTTTTAATATTTCCCAAATGATGTTTAACAGAGCAAGGAAATTTTTACAGTATGTCTGATAATATTTTTTCTTCTGGAGAAAGTCTTATTTGTTTTATTTCGGCTAGAATAAAAGCAGTTTTTAATTAAAAAACAAAAACATTTTAAGGTTAAAATTTCAGAATATTGTTTTTATGCAAAACACACAAATACACGGTATCAAATATATTTTACTGTATTTTCCCACAAAAACTACACAGTGTTCATCCCAACCAACACAAAGTTGCACATAACGTGGTCTCCATATGCTATCAACAGTATTTTTATCAAAATAATCTATTTATCAAAAGTATTTACTGAATACAGTTACAGTAAAAAGTCAAAAGTGTGGATTTCGGTCATACACTTCCAAAAAAATTCTTCAATTGGATTGAGAAATTGAGAATATGGAGGGAGATAAACAACTAAATTACGTGGGTGGGCAGTGAAACAGTTATGAACCAGCTCTGATTTCTAAATTTCAATTCTGTGTGACCGGT